>NW_024015461.1:0-4037 GCF_000499745.2 Eimeria mitis
GGGTAGCGCAGACGAACGCGTAGCTCCTGGAGCAGCGGGCTGTCATCAGTTCGTTGAGGTCGCTCAGGCTGTTTTGCGTCGAGCGGACGCGCAAGTAATGAGTGCGGCACTGGTATTGTTTTTAGGTGGTTACCTCGCGTCAAGATGTTTGGAGCACCTTTCCATAGCGACCAGAGGCAGGAGTGATAGATGGCAGCTTGCTGTGCGTGCCGAATATATGTTCTATGTGTTGAAAATGTGGGCGTCTCGTTGGCGTTTTAACAAGGTGCCGTTGGACAGGTATTCCATCTGTATCCAACTCCATCGTCTTGTACTTGTTAGGCTTGCTTGTGTGGTTTGCGGGGTGTGTTAGAAGTCAGCTTTGCTCGCTGGTGCGGGTGCAGTATTGGTTGGAGGGCCAGCGGATGCGCAGATGCAAGCATTTGGTGGTTGGTGCTTGCGTGCGCGCGTCAGTGGCACCCGCGGCGCGAAGCTTTCTCCGGCCCTGTGATTCCGAGATGTATTGCGTAGCGCGTGCGTCTTCCATAACGCGGTTGTATCTGCTCGGCGCAGTTGTGCGAACTGTTCCGCGTTAGGGTTTTTGGCGCACGCATGAATGCGCATGTGTTTGCGTGCATATGTATGGAGCTGCAGTGTGAGAAGGAGTCGGAGCTCGTTTTGGTTCATCCAGGCACTTGTGCGATACCAACCGGGCGGGGTGGTGAGGCGCTGCGGTGTGCGCTCGCACGACGGATGTCTCCGACGCAAGAAACGGTCTGAGCGAGCCGGAGACAGACTGCATATGCAGTGCAAAAGGAAGTTTGCAGCAGGCACGACTGCACGGTGGTTTGTGCCGAACACGCAGTAGTAGTGTCAGGCATCGCGTTTGCTAGTAATGCGTGGGTGGGTCCAGCAAGTGCGCCGTTGGAGAGAAGCCTAACTGCCGCGTTCCGGTTACGTTGGTAAAAGCATGGATGTGTCTGTGAACGCGTGCAAATTCTTGGTGTTGCAGCATAAGAAGTGAGAATCGTTTTTGTTGCCCCTGTGCTTCTCATTTGTAGCAGCGCACTACGGTTGGCTGTTTTGGCGATGCCGTATGCGTTGTCACACATAGGCTGACATTGCAGGCGACCTATGTGGATTGGTGATGCAGCAGATGTGCAGTGCAGTACGTAACAGGAAGTGACAGAAACTACGCGGCGATTTGCGCAAAGCATTAAGTAGCATGAACGTCCACTCCCGTTGTGTGCAGTGGTAGTTTGTGTCGTGCGGAAGACAGGGGTGGGGAAGGGCTGTGCTGCGGCTGACGGCGCGGCCAAAGGGCGCTGTGTCACTATCTAGGCATTTGCGTCAGAGAATGCAGAGTTGGCAGCTCATTGTGTAGCTGTTGGGTAGCGCAAACGAACGCGTAACTCCTGGAGCAGAGGGCTGTCGCTACTTCGTTGAGGTCGCCCAGGCTATTTTGGGTTGAAAGGGGAGCGGCTAATGAGTGCGGCACGTTCAGCTGTCTTCCTCGTGGCAGGGTGTTTAGAGCACCTTTCCATAACGACCAGAGACAGGCGTGATAGAGGGCAGTTTGGTGAGTGTGCAGAATATATATTCTATGTATTGGAATCGTTGGCGTCTCGTTGACTTTTTAACAAGGTGCCGTTAACCAGGTATTCCATCTGTAGCCAACTCCATCGCCTTGTGCTTACGTTAGGCTTGCTTGTGTGGTTTGCGTGGTGTGTCTGAAGTCAGCTTTGCTCGCTGATGTGGGTGTTCGCAGTATTGGTTGGAGGGCCAGCGAATGCGCAGGTACGAGCATCCAGGGGTTGATGTTTGCGTGCAAGCGCGTCAACGGCGCTCGTGGCGCGAAGCGTTTTCCGGTCTTATGATTGCGAGATGTTTTGCGCAGATCGTGCGTCTTTCAAAGCGATTCTGCATGTGCTCCTCGCAGTTGTGCGAACTGTTCCGCGTCAGGTTGTTCGGTGGCACGCATGAATGCATATGCATTTGGGTGAATATGTATGGAGCTGCAGTGCGGGAATAAGTCGGAGCTCGTTTTGGTTTATCCGGGGACTTGTGCGATACCAACTGGGCGGAGTGGTTGGGCACTGCGATGTGCGCAAGCGAGACGGTGGAGTCCAGCACAGGAAACGGTCTGAGCAAACCGGAGACGGAGTGCGTGTGCAGTGCAGAAGGTGGTTTTGCCACAGGTGCGACTAAGCGGCGGTTTTTGCCGAATGCGTGGTAGTAGTGTCGGCCACTGCGCTTGCTAGTAATGGGTGGACGGGTCCAGAAAGTGCGCCGTTGGAGGAAAGCCGGTTTGGTCGGCTTGCCTATGTTGGCTGCCGCGTTCCGGCTGCATGGCTGCATGGATATGTCTGTGAATGCGTGCATATTCTTGGGGTTGCAGCATAAGAGGCAAAAATCGGTTTTGCTGCCCCCGTGTTTTTCGGTGGTAGCAGGGCACTACGGTCAGGCGTTTTGGCAACGCAATATGCCTTGTTAAACATAATCGGTGGGTAAATTGGTGTGAAAGCACATGTGCAGTGCGGCAGGTAATAGGAAGCGACAGGGACTACGCGGCGACTTGCGCAAACCATTTCACAGCATGAACGTCCACTCCGGTTGTGTGCAATGGGAGTCGTTGTGCGGAAGACAGGAATATAAAAGGTTGTGCTGCTGTTGAAGGCGCGGCCAACGGGCGCTGTGTCACTATCCATGGCATTTGCATGAGAGGATGCAGAGTTGCCAGCTCACTGTGTAGCTGTTGGGCAGCGCAGACGAACGCGTAGCTCCTGGAGGAGCGGGCTGTCGCTAGTCCGTTGAGATCGCTCAGGCTATTTTGCGTTGAGAGGAGGCGCAAATAATTAGTGCGGCACTGATATTGCTTTGAGCTGGGTACCTCGTGTCAAGGTGTTTGGAGCACCTTTCCATATCGACCAGAAACAGGCGTGATAGAGGACAGCTTGGTGTGCGTGTGGAATATATGTTCTATGTATGGGAAACGTTGGCGTCTCGTTGGCTCTTCAACAAGGTGCCGTTGGACAGGTATTACCTGTGCAGGAAGTTGCATGGTTTTGTTCTTGGCGTTAGGCTTGCTTGTTTGGTTTGCTTGCTGTGTCTGAAGTCAGCTTTGCGCGCCGATGTGGGTTTTCGTAGCATTGGTGGGAGAGCCAGCGGATGCGCAGATGAGAGCATCCAAAGATTGATGTTTGCGTGCGCGCGTGTCCACGGTTGGCGTGAAGGGTTTACAGGGACGATGATTGCGAGCTGTATTGCGCAGATCGTGCGTCTTTCAAAGCGCTGCTGCATGTGCTCGGCGCAGTTGGGCGAACTGTTCTGCGTTAGGGTATATGGTGGCACGCATAAATGCCCATGCGTTCGGTTCTCTATGCATGGGGTTGCAGTGTGGGAAGGAGTCGGAGCCCGTTTTGGTTCATCCGGGAACTTGTGCGATACCAACCGGGCGGGGTGGTTGGGCGCTGCTATCTGCGCTCGCGAGACGGAAGAATCCGAGACAGCAAGCGGGCTGAACGAATCGGAGACGGACTACTTGTGCAGCGCAGAAGGTGGTTTGCGGCAGGTGCGACTGCTGAACGCGTAATAGTAGTGTCAGGCATCGCGTTTGCTAGTAATGCGTTGGTGGGTCCAGCAAGTGCGCCGTTGGAGGGAGGCCAGTTTGCTCGGTTTGGCTATGGCGTCTGCCGCGTTCCAGGTACGTTGGTAGAAGCAAGGATATGTCTGTGAATGCGTGCAAATTCTTGGAGTTGCACAATAAGAAATGAGAATCGTTTTTGTTGCCCATGTGCTCAGTGGTAGCAGCGGACTACGGTAAGGCGTTTTGGCGAAGCCGTATGAGTTGTCATACACAGTCTGGTATTGCAAGCGACCTGAGTGAGTTGGTGAGGGAGCAGATGTGCAGTCGCGTAGGTGATAGGAAGCGACAGAGACTACGCGGCGAATTGCGCAAAGCATTAAGTAGCATGAACGTCCACCCCGCTTGTGTGCAATGGTATTTGTTATGCAGGAGACAGGGATAGGGAGGGGCTGTGCAGCGGTCGACAGCGCGG
>NW_024015462.1:0-4027 GCF_000499745.2 Eimeria mitis
GCCTCTCCAAAGAGCCTATTTGTGACGCCTCAGTCACGGAAAAATTGCCCACCTGTTTAGCTGGCCCTCCCGTCTGCAGTGATGCCTCAGCTGCGGCTCTTGAAGGAAGCCTCATGTCACTTCTGCCGTGGGTTGATGACAATAAGCTTCGAAGAATGGAGGGCTCCGGCACACTTGTTGCTTTGGCGTGCGTATGATCTTTGGAAAGTTCGGTTGCACGTGCTCGAAGCGATACATCGGCGGACTGCCACTCCACAATGCGCAATGTACACACAGCAGTGCACCCTTCGTCACGCAAAACCAGAGGCGAACGACTGCTGCAGGAGGTTAAGGGGTGATTTGGGAGCACTCGTTGAGATATCCGGATGCCCACCTGGATTACGTCGCTGGAAGAGTCACTTTGTGACGCTTCAGAGCTGGAGAGTGCTTCTACATCAATTCGGCCGTCCGAAGCGGCGGCGGATAACCACCCGTAACGTTTTGCCGCCTTGGAGTTTTCGAGTATGTCCAGCAATTCGTAGGGCATCCCGGTAAACGCAGTCACACCTAGCGCCTCCCCCACAGCTTCTGCATCGCTACTTGACAGCCAATCTTCTGGGGAGAGGCCTGGACTTGTAAAGCTGGATTCGGACAGCACAGATTCCAAAGAGGTCAGCAGTGTTGTGCTAGCTGAATCACTTCCGTCTACTGTGGACAGGTCTGCAGATAATCCTGGAGAGCTTTGATCTGTTTGAGTACGCGGTGGCAGGCTCTGTTGGCCAACAAATTCCTCTGTTAGCGCCGCACGTCCACTTTGCAATTCCAGGCACGTTGAATCATCATCAAAAAGCCAAAAATTTTCGGTCAACTCATCTTCACATCCAGGCAGCATAGAATCAACGAGCAAATCAACGTCCGGATCGAGTGGTGATGGTGGCGGACCCAGTGGAGTCTCCTGCATCGGCACTTCAACCCTAGGCAACTTCATCCTTCTTTCCCCACTGGCGCCATCTATTTCCTTTCTCTTGACACTCATATGCTTTCCAGCTGTCTGTAGCTGTGGTCTCGCTTGCGAAACGTCCGTACTTTGGGTCGCTGCAGTCCTCTCCCGATATGGCGATGTACCTAATTCGAATAGCCCACGTTCGACAGAAAGAAGCACAGTTGGACTAGGCATGAGACGCGATTGAGGATCTTGCGGTGCACCGGGAATTTCTGTCTCTGTGACACACGAGTCTGATTCGTCACTCCCTTCGTCATTTTCGCTGGCCGCGAGTTTGCGTGCAAATGAAATTGCAAGTATTCTTCTTCGAATGAACATACTGCACAGGTAAGCAAGGAATATGATAGCAGAGACCGCAGCAAATACTGCGAGCAGCGGTAGTGGCCTCTGGGATCGCGTCGCTGTGCAGGACCTGTAACCCGTGCGGGGGACCGCATTTTCGGAATCTCCGGTGCGGTTTCCCGATGGTAAGTCTAAATGCCGGTGGGAAAGGTTCTGATGCCGTGCGAAGGGCTTCTCTTTCAGCATCAACCTAACCGCCATGGAGTCTTTCGTAGAGCTATGCAAGAATATTTGTGAGATGGGCCACACCTGCGCTCACAGTGTAGAAGGCGATACCAGAGCACATGAAACTAGAGGTCGGAAGCGAAATTCCGAGTGCGCAACAGCACCAATTCCAGGAGAATACCACTCCCTTCTTCTCCGTCTGGATACTAGTCACTGGGCTTGCCCGCCCAGCGACTGGGTGGGCTTCGAGACCTCAAATCCCAACGCTGCCTGCCCCTGGGCGGCGCCGTCATATCACAGACGCCGATTCCCGCAAAGACACGTGAAGTGAATCACTAAGACTGAACTGAATATGAGAAAGCCCACAAGTACACTTGAATCCACTCACTAACACTGAAATTATCTGGGGAAAGCTAAAGAGCACAGAGCACGTCAGTGCAGCTAATCGATGCTGGGGGAACGTAGAGTCGGGCTGCCTGCGTGACGGAAACATCATAGACTCCCAAGGTAACAAAGCGCAACAGAGAGCATGCAAAACAGAGTACAAAATATCGGAGAATGCATATCGATTCTTTAGTTTCATAAAGCTCAGCTTTTCGAGCGAAATCGGCGTGGGTTGCTGCTGGTTTCTGTAGATCCACTGGCAGCGCCATCTTGCCAGATGGATTAGCAGGAACATTATGCCTACCACTTTATATATCCTCGAGGAATGGGCTAACTGAAAATTTTCACTGACAGCTTGATAGATATTTTAAACGGATCCAGAGATAAGAAATGGCATCTTGCTCCGTGCCATGCTCAGCGAGTCGAACCCAAGCAACTCGGGATGGTCTGCTGACGCTGGAACGAGTGTTTGTACTTGCTCGCATGGCTGGCTGCTGATGGCCATGTAAATAATTAACAATTCCCTATAGTGTTACTTCATGAATCAAGTTGCTGCTTGGTTGTAGTTGGTCGTGTGGTTTGCCTTGCAGCAGGAACACCCGTGGCGGGAGAGCTGCAGTGTAGCGAAGGTCCTCGATTCTAGCGGAGGACCGTTCTGGGGTGCATTAAGGTCTAAGTACTTAAGGAAATGGGTCCCTCCAAGCAGGTAATGACCTGCTTTCCAGTCTCCAGGCGCACTGGGTGTAGCGGCGCAAGGGCTGCTACGGGGAGGAGGTGGCACAGCATCAGCTGAAGCCCTCCGGACTGCAACTCCCGCCGAAAGACATCCCGCATGCGGGCTTCCCCAACTCTCTGGTGCATGCACTAAAGCAGCAGACAACGTTTAAACACATCCATGGCCCTCAACAGACAACCTGCACGTAATTAGAAACGCATGCACCGACTTCAGACAGAGCATGCTGGATGCTACATGACGCGCTGCAAGTCGTAACTAGCCGTCTCCTTCCCGCAGCACTCCCATGAATTTCTCCTGCTGTGCCCAGGAAGCGTGGATACTGGAGGAGAGCGAGCACATCTGGCCTACAGTTGCGCACGAGATGTCTGTTGGCCTCTTCACCAGGGCAGCTGGAACTCCGAGCAAAGCTGGGGAAAGGCAGCTGCAAAGAAAGCATCTCTCCCTCCCCTAAAGCCTTATCCGCAGCTGTATTCGCATGACCAAACTCCACTTCACTGTGTGTGGCTTATCGACTGCTATGCTGGCTACTCGCTCGCTGCTCTACTCGTCTTGATGGAGTGGCGCCACTCTTCGACGTGTTTTCTGGAGCTGTCCCAGCTCTCGGAATGAAACTGCGTTGTGCGGGGTGTGCAAAATATGGCCTATTTTTAGGCCGACCACAATGTTCAGGTGAGCCATTTCACCATTTATGTAGCAGTCCGGCGCAAAGCCAAGAGAGCTTGCGATTTCGAAGTTCCTGAACTCAACTTTCGGAACGCGCATTTCTTCGCTTGCCATAAAGCATTGGCCTATGCAAAAAAAAGCTTGCATGTTTTTCTTGGCATCTACCGCACAGTGCAGCCTACCGAAGAGAAGAAAAGTATTCCCCAGGTGCTCCAAGGCATGCATTGCTTGGCTACCTCAGTAATATCTCGGCATGCGTTCCCTGGCTGCGCATCAGAGGACGCACTGTGCTATTCGCCACAAGCACGTCAAGGTACTTCTTTGCAAGAGGCGGTATTTTCACTAGTTATGTAGACGCCGAAAACGACAAGGCTGCGTTGTTGAGCATAAGCCGAAAAATGGCTGCAAGTGGCTGATTAAATTGAAAATTAAAAGTCTTTCTGTTGGGCCCTTGACGAGTTCATGATTGTGGTGGACCGGATGAGTCAAGAACACGCAAATGGGAACATCCACAATCGTCTTCTCTACCATCTTTCCTAGCCAATTTTAACAAGTGAAGGCGTCCTCAGCTGGATGCGACACTAGCGCAGGCGCCATGTGAAGTCCGCATACTGCAGCAACACTGAATTAGAGCATTTAGAATATCGCTCTATAGCTACTTCAGGAAGTTATTTTACTAATCAATATTCTCTTATTTAAATAAATCCTCTACTGCATTTCGAAACATTCTTGAATGCATTACAAATCTACGAATA
>NW_024015463.1:0-4026 GCF_000499745.2 Eimeria mitis
CTCTGTGTAGAGATGCACTACACAGAGAGAAGCAGTATACACACAAGGAAACTAGGAAGATACCTTGAATTTCCACAACGAAGGGGAAAGGGAGTGGGGAGTTGTTGGCGTGAACACGGGACTGCGAGGGCCCGGCCCAGGAACTGCTCCAAAAGAACTGGTACTACACAGCAAATGCACAGCTTAACAAATCGGAGCCGCGTGATTTCGTTAAGGCAGTTTCTTGTAAAGCGGATTAACATCAAGAAGAAATAAGCCTTTCATTGTGTTGTAGACGTGTAGCCTCAAGACAAAACGATCTCTGGGTAATGGCGATTCAGCATTGCAGGGAAGCCCTCCTAAGGCGCGCTACCACGAGCTCATCGGTATCGCCGGTGCATCTCCGTGTAGAGCCGCTTTCCAGAGAAATTTGAGAGATGTTTATTTGTGGCACAAGCATATTTCTGCAACATAACGTTGCGAAAGTGCTGTATTTGTTGCTTACTCGTAGAAATTCGTTGTTTCATAATTTGCCGTCGTCGGGTGTGTCCCCGTGCAGGCTTAAAACATTTCAACATTCAGGTCTTCGCAGTAGCGGAAGCAGCTTTAGCGCTACGCATCGTATACATTGTTTCCTGGTTTTTTGAAGGTGCGCGTGACTTGACGTGCATCTTGGGATTGCGGCACTGAACCGGTGCCTTCTTTTTTGCGATCCAAGATTCTTCCCAGGCTATTGCGATCCCGGGCATTAATCTTTGGGTTTAAGACACACATGCGCGGCTCAAAATACTTTTTCCCTTCCTTTTCAGCCTTCACAGGATGCCTATGCACTGTGGGAACACTGGCTACAGGTGCAGAGGCACCGGTTTCCGCTACATCTCTGTCTCCCGGCATCGAGACAGAGTCGAATAGCCAAGCGTCATTCGGTGACGATGCGTGGCCGGCTGCAGTGCCCACATGGAAGGACGGATGGACCGGATACGTGTTTTCTGGTAGTGGCCAACTGGATGTTTCACTTTTGCAGCACGGCCCGTTCCGTTTAGCGCCGGGTGGCACACGCCTCGCCCTACCCAAAGGATACATCTTAGAAACAGAAGCAGTTCAAGCCGACTTAAGCCGCCCATATATCTCCCCCAAGAACGGCAGAGGTAGACGACGGCGCCTCTTCGCCTCCGTCAGCACAGCTTTTCTGATTTTTGCCGTCTGCTTGGGACTTATGACAGTGCGCTATAAGAAGCTGCCGCCGGACCCACAACCAGCAGGCTTCCCACAGACGCGGCCGAAACAGCGACAGCAAGATGGCGAGGGGGTGACCGCTGAGCAACTGCTGCAGTCGGTGGACGAGCTGAAGAAGCTCCAGCCGCTGGCAGCAAACTTGGCTGAGATGGTGGGGACAGACGAGTCTCGCTCTGCCTTGCAGGAGCTTTGCTCAAGTGTAAAGCGTTCGCAGGATATTGCCCAAACGATTGCGGAGAGCTCTGGGGGCTCGTCTGGTTCGCCTCTGACTGCAGTGAAGACGGCGATAGAGGACAGTGTCTCCGCGTTTTCTCGGCTGTACGAAGCAGCTCGGGAGCGTGGCTTGTCTCTGGCGCAAGAGGTACAGAAGGAACGGCCTCCTGTTTTTTCAGAGGAGGAGATGCAGTTGCTGGATGATGGCTTGGGCAAGGGCTTCAGGGAATTTATGAATTTTCGCGAGCAGAACACTAAATATTCTTTCTCCGTTATCCGGGAGCGGGTAGAGAAGGCGGCTGTGGAGTTGAAGAGGCTACGGAGCCTCGAGGCCACGGATGACCTGCATTTGCTGGTGGCTGTTGCTACCAATCTGGAAGTACTCAAGATATCACATGTCGCCATACAGGTCGAATCTGAATCTTCTGATGACATCAGGGCCAGCGCAACAGCAGTGCTGCACATGCAGTACCTACGGGAGCACGCATCCAGACATCGCGAGTTGGAAGGTCAACTAGAGGAACTGCGCCTTCTGTGTATATTGGAGCGGCAGCGCCGACAGATACTTCCCCAACAAGACATCAGCGTTTTAAAGGCCCTCGACTGGCTTGAAGTGCAGCTGAACAGAGGCGAGCAGCAGCTTCAGAAGCACAAGGAGATGCTGAAACGGATCGAAGAGGCAGACGACATCCTCTTCGCAAGCAGTCTGGAGCAGCAGGCCGGAACGATAGCGGACTGCCTGAAAACCTTGCTGAAAGCCGTCGCCAACAGAAGGCGTTCGATTCCCGGCGTCGCAAGCGAAGAGGAAGCTGCCCAAAGCGCGGTCATGCAGCGCTACCTCAAGTTGATGACCCTAAAGACCAGCCAAGAAGCTGCGGCAGACGTAGCTAGAGCAGGGAAAATTATACAGGAGATGGGAATGCAGCAGGTAGGCGACTCCTCTTCCCCGTTTGAGCAGGAAGAAGACGGGCAAAAACAACCTAAGTTGTCCCCGTCTAGGGGTGTGAACGTGACCAAGCTGATTGCCGACGCGTTCAGGCAGGTTGAGGATGCAAACGCTGCTATGCGCAAGCCTGTTAATGCAGAAGAAGAGACTCAAGAGGGACACAGTAGCTCAGATGTCCCTATGGAGGAAATGTTGCGTGCATCGCGAAAGGCCGCAAATGCTGCCGGAAATTCCCTACGCGAGGCTGAGCTTATGTGGCTGCATGTGCAGCTTACGAACTCCCTGGAACTCGATATGCAATTGAGTGCCACCTTGGTGGAGAAAGCAATTGCCGCAGTGGGCATGGCAACAGGGGAGGAGCCCAAACAGCAACACTGGCATGTTGAAATGCGTCCCGATGATATTAAAGAATTTAAAGATCTGCTGGCGCAGTTCAAGAATGTCGAGGAGGACGCGCAGTCTGCTAATGCTCTCAACGAACGGGCTTCAGCTGCAGCAATGATGAAGCAGGTCGCCTTAAAACTGACGATGTTTGTCGAAGAACGTCAGAATCAACCACGGAGACGCTAAGGACGAACAGCAAGAAAGGCGCGAGGCAGTGCCTGTTTGAACCTGGCAGATGACAATGTGTGAACCAATTTTTTGATATATTTCCCCCTTTTGCTGTTGAGCGACAAGGTAGCCGTAATGCCTCACCAGCAGATAGAGGGAAGGGGAACAAGCGCATTGGCAGGCGAGGAGAGAAGTGGCGAAGAAATGGCAATAGATTCTGTCGACGCCCTTTAGAGGGCCACCACTGCTAAGCCATCCCTTCTTGTAGGAGCAGATATGCTTGGAGATCCTGTTTGAAGACCATACTTGGTGAAGTTTGGCCTCGCAACAAAGTGAGCAGAAGACAGCGTCAACTACAGCGGACTTGTAGCCAATCGGCGTTGTTGCGTTCTCGTCAGCTGCACTGTGTACGCCTCCCAGGCTGCCCTGTAGATCGAGCAGGGCCGTTAACGGGGGCTGCCCTTTCTAAAGAAAGCATCTTCTCCCAGTGAGCTGCTAGGCAGTTCGTTGCTTCTACTATAGCTAAACGGAGCTGTGAGGCTCACTGCGCATCCGAAGGCTTCAATAATTCCCAGTTCGCAGCCTGAACACAAACGGCAGCAATCCTGTAGTGAAAAGATTACCGCTTGTCTTGTAGACCCACTTAATAATCGGCCGCAAAATTGCTGTATTGATTGTGCCTCTGGAAGCGCACCAGCATGGAAAACCCATATATGGTAACCAGGTTCTTAGGTCTCCGTATGCATGCGTCCTACCCATATCAGCATTGCGCGTACAGGTGCATCAGGTGTTCCATTTACTCAGTGTTGCTGTGTGCTTAGCTAGTATGAAGAGGGCTGCGCAGCCGCATTTGCTGCTGTCCTTGCTGTTGCGCATAAGTGATGGAATTTCGCTCGGCAGTGTGGATTTGTTTTTCCGTAGTTGAGGCCCAGTTGAGCGGTGTTAGTGCCTGCCATTTTTGGGCTTGCTTCGCTCTGTCTCGTCTTCTTCTTACCCTTGCCGACGCGTGAAAAGTATCTTGTCACACGCTCATCAGCGGCGGGCGTTTCGCAATCAACTATTTATTGCTATCGCTTTGAGGGACTTATCCCCCACTTGAA
>NW_024015464.1:0-4024 GCF_000499745.2 Eimeria mitis
GTGGTGGCCGTTAGCCCTACCAAGCCTACTAAGCGTCCAACACAAACCCCGGTGGACTCGCTACTACCTTCTACTACATTCTACTACATACTACACTATGCATGTACTGGGCCGCCGATGTCCATATTTTGTTTGCAACACCAAGCTCTCTCTTGCAAACAAATAGTGCCGTGCCAAACATATCCCGCCGCAGTCCAGTATATACCACACAGCAGAGCTGTTAAATTACAACGAGCTCCCAATTCTTCTTGCACTACAACCCCACAAATATCTAGCGGTGCATGCCCAAATCCACGGCTGCAGCCACGATGCATGAGCCTGCCAGCACCCCCGGCGGACCCCACGAAGACTGATACAGTTTGTTCCGTTTGTTTCGTACTTCCTGCGCGAAGTAGTCCGGAATCGTGAGGCCAGAAACGCATTCGTCATACTACGACGTAGAGCCGCACACACCAACTGCAGAACCTTGCAACAGTGGCAGATGCAGTTCTCCTAGCTCTCCTCCAAAATACTGCGTATACCCCTTCCGATAGATCCAGGGCAAGCGAAACCAGCAACAAGCCTAATGCCAACCGCAAAACGCTGCAGCTGGATAGTTGCCGCGTTCCTGTCGAATCCCGTTTTCTTGGAAAGCTAGCCATAATAAAAAATGCTCAGCACGGGCTTCAAACATAACATGCGGGCGGATGGAGGGCCCGTTTCCCCCTTGCCCTTGCCTACAGTGCTGCAGTGCGGTGGCAGCTGTGCCATGGTACATCGAGAGCGAACAATAAGCAGTCACATACGCACAAATTCCAAGTCCAACAAACACAAACCACCTTAACAGATCGCAGCAGACGGCAAATGCCCACCTGCACTACGGGTTTCGCTTGCCTTTGTGCTGCCGAAGGGCTACACAACGGGCTACGGAGCGCACGTCTTTCTCTGCAAAAGCGACGAGTATTTAAAAACTGTGGGTTTGCCGCGCGATCGCACGCAGTCCCTCCGCCGCCATTCCTTTCTCCGCGGAATCACTACCATCATGCATAGCGGTGGTTGTTGTGAACACTACTACTACGCGTTAGACGTGAGTCGTCCTATAGTCCCTGCTGTCTTCTACCATTGCACTAGACACATGCTGCGTCGCCCACTCCGTCATGTTCTTTGTCATATTAGGCTCTCTCCCGCACGCTTATAGCACAATGCCAAACCTATCATGCATGGCACACGCCAAAGAACACTCTGTTAAGCCATAACAAGCTCCCACTCCTTCTTGCAGAATGACCACAACTCTTCAGGCATGCACGCACATACCGTTGCCTGACATTACAATGCCTGAAACTTACCAGTATCCATGACAGCCCCCAGAACAATAAATTCACTTTTGAGAGCGCACTTTCTGTGCAAACCAGCGACCGATATATGATCGCCGCAGAGCCGATCATACAACCTGCATGACCTTGCATTGCTCGCACCTGCAACTCCCCCAGCTTACAGCAAAGTACTGCGTATACGCCGGTCGGCATACGTAGCTGCTTTCATCGACGACAAGCGAGACCAGCCGCAAGCTTAATGCCAACTGCAGAGCGCTGCTGCTGCCTGCTTGCTGCACTCCTGTCAAATCGCTTCTGCTTAGTCGACCGTCGAGGATCGGCAGTGCTCAGCACGCGTTTCAAACATAACATGCGACTTCACGGAGAGCCTTCTCCCACATCGGGTCGGCTTGCAGTGTTAGAGTGCTGCGGGCGCCTTGTTGTGAAATCCCGAGAACCAAAATCGTGATGCATTCATAAAGCGCAACCCCGCCAAGCACGAAACAGCTTAACGAAATTCCCCACAAGAGACACTACAGAAACGACCTCACGTTTCAAGACTTTTGTGCGAAGAACATGAGCATTTACGGCATTTGTGTCGGGTGCGCCGTCCGCAGCGGTCTGCACGCTGCCACGCGCGTTCTCCACAAAACAACTATCATTGTAAATAACGGGGCTGCCCGTCACTACTCCAAGGCCATTCGCATAACCCACCCCTCTCAACGGAACTCGTGCGCACTGCCAGCGTCTGTCTCCCAATAGCAAACAGCTCTACCGATCTGCGCGCATGCACATACGCTTCCAAGCTTGTCACCTTACAGCATAAAACTTGTCAATGTCCCAGAACTCCAAAAACAGATGCGTTATGCACCCAGGGCATACTGGCTGTTGAAAACGAGCAGCGACCGTAGCCCCAGACAAAGCTACAACAAACCACCACTTTAGACGCCCGCGCACAAACTGCAGAACTTCACGGTGCTCATACAAGCAGCTCCTCAAGCTCTCTGCAATATAGTGCGTATAGCACTGTCAGCACACGGAACTGCCTTCATCGATGACAATCGAGACGGGCCACAGGCTCCATGCGAACTGTAAATCGCTGCAGCTGCCTTGTCGGTGCGCTCCTGTCGAATCCCTTCTTGAAAAACCAACAATTCTCGGAAGCGCTCAACAGGTGCACCAACGGACTGACGGATTTCTTCCCGCTCGCCTCTGCCTAAAGTACCAAAGCGCATCCGACACCTTGTCGGCCTATGCCGAGCGCGATCGAAATCAGCGACGCATTCACAAACCACGCTTCCGCCAAACACAAAACAGCAGAGGGCAAAGATTAGTTAGGGAATTTGTATCGGTTGTACCGTCCGCAACGGTCTGCCCGTCGCCATGCGCGTTCTCCGCAAAACAACTACTATCATACGTAAAACGCGTCTGCCGGTCATCGCTTCTAGGCCCTCCGCGCGTATCACACCTTAGTCGCTGCTTCCTTCCACGTTCACGCAGTCCCCCAACATTCCACCGAAATTGCTTCCAGTTTTGCATCGTGTCTTCCACATGTGTATAGCTCTACTGACCTGCAGGCCTGCGCATAACGCATCCATGCCTGCCTCAAGTCAGCATGAATTGTATCAGTGCCCCAGACCATCCAGAACAGGTGCGTTCGGTACCCAGGGCATACGAGCTGATGAAAACAGCTCGCCACCAGAACGCCACACAAAACTTCAACAACCCACGCCCTTAGGCTCGCGCGCAAACAAGATGCATAACCCGGCAATGCTCACACGCGCACCTCCCCCATTTTCTCACGTGCACCTCCACTAGCTCTTCGCAAAGCACTGCATATACGACTGTCACCAGACGGACCTGCCTTTATCTACAACAAGCGAAACCGGGCACAAGCCTAATGCAAAGCGCTACAGCTGCCTCGTTAGTGTGCTCCTGTCGGATCGGTTCTTCATGGAAAACCAACGATGATCGGAGATTCTCGACACGTGCGCGAGACTCTTCATGCCGACGGACTGACGGCTTCCTTCCCGCTCGCCTCTTCCTACAGGGCTAACGCGCTACGTAAATCTTCTCTTGACGCATTGAATTCGAGCGGAAATCCGCGACGTATTCACAAACCACGCTTCTGCCAAACACAAAACAGCTCCGCGAACCTCGTCAGACGATACAGTAAACAAGCAACGTCGCACTTCGCGTTTTTCGTGCAAAGACCAAAGAGTAGCTAGGGACTTTGTGTCGGTCGGCCGTCCGCAGTGGTCTGTCTGCCGCCATGTGCGTTCTCCGCAAACAACTATCACCATACACAAAACACTTCTGCCCGCCACTGCTGCTAGGCCCTTCGCGCATATCGCCCCTTAGTCGCTGCTTCCTTCCACGTCTACGCACTTCACCAACATTCCACTGAAATCGCTCCCGCTTTCACAGCGTCCCTTCCACAGCCGTACAACTCTGCTAATATGAACACATGCGCATACGCATCCAAGTCCACCACCAGCAAGCATGAATAGCACTAGCGCCTAAAACGTGCAAGAGCTCATGAATCTGTTGGGAGGGCGCACTCGCTGCTGAAAGCAGCATGCAACCACGCGGCCACGCAAGACTTCAACAACCCACGCCCCTAAGCGCGCGCACACACGCTGCACAGCTCCACGAAGGTCACACGTGCAGCTCCCCCATCCTCACACAGCCAGGTTCCGTAGCTCTCCCAGCTTGCGTAGTGTGTCGTCTCG
>NW_024015465.1:0-4020 GCF_000499745.2 Eimeria mitis
ACCAGCAGCAGAAGCAGCAGCAGTAGAAGCAGCAACAGCACCGGAAACAGCAACACGAGGAAAAACACAAATGGCAGTCTCAGCAAAAAGGGGAACAGTACACAACAACTTGTCGGTTGCAGCATCTGCAACTGCTGCAGCATCCGCAGCTGCTGCAGCTGCTGTGGCTGCTGCTGCTGCTGTAGTTGCTGCACCATCCAATGCTGCAGTTTGTGCCGCCGGTGTTGCTGTTGCAGCTGCTGCCGCTGCTGCAGCTTCTGCTTTCCTGTGCTGCTGCGCATGCGCTTGGCTGTGTCGGTGGACAGCAGGGGGCCCCGGGGCCCCGCTGTGCGGCAGCTGTTTAGGAGGAGGCCCCCTTCTTGGCCCGCTTGCTGCTGCCCCCCGCAGCAGCAGCAGCAGCAGCAGCAGCAGAAGCTGGGTTGAAGCAGAGGGATACGGTCCAGGCGCGCACTGCAGTGTCTGCATTGGCGAGGCCCCCGTCGTTTATAATATTAATTTCTTCTGGGCTCAGAGCCCGCGGCTGCAGGGATGGCGGCAGCTGCTCCATTCCGGTGTACCTACAGCACAACGCAACAGCAGAGAGGCAGTGCAGCACACCTCATACGCCAGAAACAAACTTCTGCTTCTGCTGCTGATGCAGCAACAAACAGCACCAGGCTGCAGCTACAACTCGCATACAACAAATGAATAGAGGAACTCAAGCAACGGCGGGTGTATGCACATACACCCCAAACACATATGCATGCATGCATGCATGCATGCATGCATGCGTGTCAGGAGGGCTATCGTGTGTACACAGAAAAAATGGATATTTATGTTTGTAGTTGTCTGTCTCTCTGTTTGTATCTGCCTCTCTCTGTTGCTGTTTGCTTGACTCTCTGTCTCTCTCTCTGTCTCTATCTCTGTGTCTGTTTGTCTCTATCTCCGTTTGTTTCTTTTTGTCTCTGTCCCCTTCTGTCTTGCTTTCTCTCTCTGTTTGTTTGCGCAGCTGACCTGATGACTGTCACACCCCCGGGCCCTGATGAAGTTGATGGCGTTGCTGCTGCTGCAGCACCGTGCTGCTGCTGGCTGCGGCTGCTGCTTGTCGCCCCTTGTGGTTTCCCCTGCTGCTGCTGCTGCTCAGGCTGCTGCTGCTGATGAGGAAGGAGGCCGAGGCGTTCCAGTCTGTTGCGTACACTCCTAAAGAGAATGCTGGGCCTGCGCCGCTGCACGGTGGGTGAGGCAGCAGCTGCGCTTTCAGCTGCTCCAGGTGCTGCTGCTGCTGCTGCGGGTGCAGCAGCAGCATCAGCAGCAGCTGCTGCTGCTGCTGCAGCATCAGCATCAAGAGGTTCAATCACGGCGAGCTCTCCGCCCACGACGACATTGGTGCCTGCTGGTGCTGCAATGCGCACCAGCTTACCTGTAGTTTTTGCTGCGACATCAACAGCAACTTTGTCTGTCTCCAGCACACACAACGCCTCTTCTGCATGCACCACTGAGCCCTCTGCATGCAGCCACTTTAATACAGTTCCTTCCGTTATAGAATCCCCCAAAGGAGGCACACGCACAACATAGTTGCTGCTGCTGCTGCTGCTGCTGCTGTAGCAACGGATGCTCCCCCTGCTGCTACTGCTGCTGCTTGGTGTGGTTAACTGCTGCCAGCAACCGGTGCGGCCCCGGAGACCCTCGAGGGTTTGGGGGCTGCGGCGGGGCTGAGGGGCCCCAAGGGGCCCTCCGCTCTGCCTCGCATGTAGACAGAAACGCAGGTAGCTGCAGGCCACAAGCAAACTCGCATACGGTGAAGGAGCTTGCTTGAAGCTGCTGCTGCTTCTGCTGCTGCTGCAGATGCCGCCGCTGCTGCTGTTGCTGCTGCTGTTGCTTAGAGAAGGCCCTAAGAAAGAAACTAAACCTCCTGTCCGCCCACAAGGCAAATCAGCGCGGCTCAAGCCGCGCAAGAAGACAGCCATAAGAAAGAGGAGAAGGCCGGAGTTGGGTTTTTGCGTGCTTAGGTGAAGAACTAAGAATGCAAGGACCTACGAAAGGTCGCATGCATGCGTGCATGCATGCATGCGTACACGCATGTGCTTGAGGATATGTGTGTTAAGCACGCATGCATGTATGCATGCATGCATGCATACATGTGTTTGGGGGGATATGCTTGTGCCTGCTGCTGTGGCTCCAACAACAGCAGCAGCAGCAGCAGGAGGCGTTGCTTATTGACACCGCCGCAGCAGAGGAGAGCAAGGGTAGCCCTGAAGAAATCTAAGGAGATGTGATTAAAATAATTTTAGTTTGAATCTGAATTTGAATTTGAGGCTGCAGGCAACGTGGGAGGCGTGCGAATAAAACCCAGGTGGAGCTGGTGCGGTTTTGCCGCTGTTGTTGTTGGCTGTCTGTACAGCAGCAGGATATTATGTACTTATTTGTTTCTAATTTACAATATTTATAAGCTCCAAAACAAATCAAATGGCATTTGCTTCGCCTCCTCTACATCAGACGAAAAACGCCGCCGCGGCAGCCCCAAAGCCCTTGCGGTGTATACTCAGTGCAGCATAGAGTCGGTGGGGGTTTGGTGTTTGTTACGCGTGAATATAAAACTTTATTAAAAAGTTAATAAAAATAACTTATATTTTGTTGTTATTAATGTATAATATATTTTATTAGTTAATCCTTTTTTTGCCAGTAATAAATAATCTGCCTCATTAAGCAATCGTTCATAGTTGATATAAATAATTAATATATTTTATTCATTGTTTGCTTGTTTCTATATCAGTTGTTTTACTGCTACTATTAAATATTCTTCACCATACAATCCTTTACTGTTAATAATAATATATCCACTATTGCAATATATAAATACTTTACCTTCACTAATATATCATCAACTGCTATTTATTTCTTCTTTCTAGTAAATTCTTTATTGTCGCTCATAAACTATCCAAATAAGTAGTTGTAAAAAAAAAACATCAAATGTTGTTAATAAATCATCGATTGTTTTTCTATAAGTTATTTAATATTACTAACAAACAATTGATTTTTATAAACAAGCCATAAATTGTAGTTAATATATCCTTTTGTTTCAGCTGCTACCAACAGAGACGTAAGCGATCGCCTTGCGCAAGTGTACAGACAGACAAAAATAGTAAGCGGATATTCTACGATATTATTATAACTACCATCATAACTATAATTATTTTTATAATTCCTAAAACTATTGCTATTGTTATTACTACTATTCTTTCAACTAGTAGCGTTACTAACTATTGTTTTGTTTGCTAGCAATATTTACTATATATTACTTTTATTATATTCGCACTTTTTAGTATTACCACAACCACAAATACAACTACTATTCTTATTACTATTAGTATTAACACTGCTACTATATCTTTAGCCTCCTTTCAGTCTTTCAGAGCCACAGTAAGCTCAAACACCACCGACCCCACCACTCCTCAACCCAAGCCATTTCTGCTGCCTCAGCAACCCACTAGGAGGAGAAGGATAAACACGATGAAGTCAATGCCTATAGAAATATATATATGTATATATATATATATATATATATATATATACATATATACATACATACATTTGTACCTATATACTACATTATGCAGATATTAGGTTGAAAACAGTAAGAAGTGCAATATATGAGAAGAAGGCTAATAAGACAAATCAAAGTAAAGAAAGTTAGCCAGACAGCAAAGAAAGAAGTAAAATACATGACACGATGCTTAGGAAGAGAAATATAAAAAAAATGAAAAAGAAGTAAACTGAACGATAAGAATGCCAAGGAGAAGAGATGAATAAGTAAAATACGAAATAAAAAGGCAAATAAAAAGAAATAAAGAAGGAGACAAGTTATAAAAATAGCGAATCTTATATCTTCTCGTTAGCGACTGCGAGTTGCACACCCCAAATGACGTGAGCACCATATGAGCCAAAAATACAAGCGAGCAGTAAGTAAACGCGTAATATATATATATATATATATATATATATATATATATATATATATATATATATATATATATATATATA
>NW_024015466.1:0-4010 GCF_000499745.2 Eimeria mitis
AGAGTGAATGGTGAATCATCAACCAGACCTGCAAGAGCACCGAATCCGTGGGTACTGTTGGCGTGTTGGCGTGCAGCTCCCTGTTCAGAAACCGTGCGTGGCCTTTCAACGTTGGAGAAGTGCTTGGCGCTGGTAGCCTGGCCGCACAGACGTTGTGTACCAGCAGCGTAGCGGTCTAGCGCAACATCGAAAGCGTTTTTTGCTGCATTGCGGTTGGGGTGGCGGTGTTGTTTAGAGCGTCCGGTTGATCTCCTGAATATGTGTAGTGAAGGGGTGCTATGGCCACTGCTCGGTTGATATATGCGAACATGGATAGCTTGTGGCATTGGGGACGGCCTAGGCTGTAGGAAGATAGGCTGACGGGCCTGACGGTGTGCTTCAGAGTCCTTCGCGCCGTGCGTGTGAGCGCTGCATATGAGGCTGCTGTGGGTTGTCGAGGTATATTCTGCTGTGGCAAAGGTTGATGCTACAACTAGTCCGTTCACAGGACACAGCTGGGTGAGAGGAAAGCAGAGCTGTTCGATGGAAGTGCTAACTATTGAACGTTGGTTGGAGTTTCTTTGCAGTTCGTCAGCTGCGTCAGTTACTTGAAAAGGAAGGGGGTTTAAATTCCACCATGTGGCTTCGGTGCGGCCTGCCCAGCAGACCCCTACACATTTCAGGCCTTTATTTGCACAAGCCTCATGTTGCCCAGAACGTACGTCAGTATCGCGTATTGGCAAGACGTTCGCGTCAGCCGGAAACCCATACGTTAGGACTCTTTCGCAGCTTAAATCGCATGACCTGGTGGGTGTGCTTGCCAATCTTTGTGTGAGGCATTTGCCGATGCGAAAATCCACGGTAGGCGGAAATTTGAACAGTGTATCCGTTGTGCGAATGCATAGTAGAAAAGCAGAAATTTACTCACTGACTGTTTTTGACAGTATGCAGTTTAAAGAAGGTGACTGCACAAATATTAGGCAAACCAACACGAGCAGAATATCCGTTGGCATTGTGAGCGCAGCAGCGTGCAACTCTCAATGGTAGGAGCCATAACTGGCCTTTAAGCTTTTGCGACTTGCTCATCGCGGGTACCCTGGCTGACGGAGGCATTGTTCGCCAGCAGCGAAGCATGTGGGCTCTATCGCAACATCAAAAGTCTCCTTTTTCTGCAATGGTGTTTTGGGGCTGAACATGCTTGGCGCATGTGATTGATTTCCTTGAGATGCGTAATGTTGACATGTGGTGGGCGCTGGGCGCTTGGATCGTCGTAAGATGGAAAGCTTGCGGCACGGAAAACGATGCAGGCTGTAAGACCATACACTGAGAGCTCATCGTACGCGCCATTCCCTGTCGCGTCGTGTGTTTGAGTGCTCAATATGCGCTTGCAGTGCATTAAGGGGGGCTATGTGAGGCAATGGCAAAGCCAGCTACTGCAGTTACTTCGAGCACAGGGCGGATGCAGCTGAAACATGTGCAAAAGTATTTCCGGTGGTGTTGGACGCTTGCTGGCGTTGCTGGGTTGCTTGCGCGCTGCGTGAAGTAGTCACCGTTATGGGGAGCATGGTAAAAGCCTTCTCTGTCTCTCTTGCATACGCTGACAATGGTGTCGCACTTGAATATTATCTCTTGGAAGTGCAATTTGTTACCATTGCTCGTATTGAGGGTAACCTGCTGGGGCACCGTGATTGGCAATGGCGTGTACCCGCAGGACAACGAAGCAAGCTTCGTAGTTGATAGGCATATGGCGATTGATTAACCATTATCACCGTTGCTAGGGCTTGGTGCACGAATCAAGCTTCGTAGTTGATAGGCATGTGGCGGTTGATTAACCATTATCACCGTTGCTAGGGCTTGGTGCGCTCCTTATTTTGCCCACAAGCGAGATCTGTCGAGTTTTTCGCAGTCGTACTGCGATCACAACCTGTGTGCTCCGGCAGTACCTGCATCAGGACGCTGATGCAGCCGCAGTTGGCCGGTTCCGATCCACAGGCGAGATGGTAGTTTTCATCATTGTTTCCTGTACGTGGGTGAAATGCGCCGTGTTCCTTTTTCCACAACTCCGATCGGGTTTGAGAGTAGTTAAGAGTCCCACTATGCGTAGTTTGCGTGGAGGGCATCGCGGCAAGCAGCGCGACGAAAAGCCGCATTGCCTTCGACGATGTCAAGTATGTAGATTTTGGACAATATTTCCATAGGGCAGACTCTGAAGATACGAATATACGCTCCAATTTATCGGTTCCATATCCTCTATGGATGTGTGAGCATGCTTCAGCGTTTTCCTCCGTTTTCCAGGCTTTGCAAAGCCGGCCATACGTGCCATGTGTGGCCGTTGGTTCGGCGTCTGTCGATCCTCTTCTGCTTTGTAGCAGAACGCGAAAGAATTGCCTCGACGTGGCCCGCAACATTTTAAGATGTGCGGATCCGGATATTCGTAGTTTCGTCGTTTGTTTGCAGACTCGAGACCGATCTGTATGGTCACCTGATATTGTGGGATTCACGCTGTTGGTGTATAGCGCATACACGACGTGTTGAGTTGATGGAGTTAGATAATCGCCTCTGTAGTTGTGGCAGGACGTTCCCTTGATACATGGTATGACCCGCTCGTTCATGGGGCCTTTTTGCGGAAAAGGGGGAAACTCCGCTAGTTGCGTTGATCTCAGTGCTTCGCAGCTAGCTCCCATGGTGGTGCACTGGGCTGGGTAGTGGAAAAAAAGACGCGATCTAGTGCCTGATGCGTGCAAGATTACTATCTGAAGGCGACAGTTTGCTCCGGTTGAGCCCTCCCTTGGCAAGCACCATCATCAGAATTCAGTATACGAGTTCGCATCAGCAGACGCGCTGAATATGGTGCTTGACACCGACTGCCAAGGGCATATAAAACTGGAGATATTGCGTTGCTATTCTTGCGTGAAGATGCACTGCTGGCTGAACGACTCCAGAAGTCAGTGCAAGCGCAATATCCAAAAGCGTTAGCGGCTTTATCTTACGTCCTTACTGGGCAGGTAGCCCCACCTGAGTCGGAAAATGGGTGGATATCCAAGCGTAACCACGTTTGCTAAAGATGCAGATGTGTCATGCATTTAGCTGTGCTTATTCTATTTCCGGCGTTAGGGAAGGGTAGTTTTTTGGTTAGCTAGGCGGAGCTTTTGTAGTCGTAGTTGAGGACTCTACGGTGCAACGGTATCTGATGCGACTCGCTGGGCAACAGCTGCTTGATACCGAATGAGGACGGCCACCTAAAAGTGAAATCCCCTAAATACCCCGGAGACCTTAAAAATCCCCGTTGTCTGCGGACCAATTTTTGCCGTTTGGTGCCACATGAGGAGTTACAGGCGACAGAGAAACTTAGATTTTTGCGTTCCGCTGGACGTCGTTTCCGCTTAACCATGTCTTGCATCTGGAGTAACGCGGCTAGCCGTGAGCATGCAAACTCAAAAGCGTTAGACATTGCTTTTCACTGGCCTGCAGAACTGGACTTTTGCAGCTCCATCGAAGGTGCGAACAATTGAGCAGAAACTCCAACATAAGTAGGTTGCTGGGTGCAACACTTTCCTCGCGCGTGTAGTTGCCCCTGTTGTATGTTCAGTGCGCATCACGGCTACGTGTGCTCCTATTAGGAAATTCTGTTACGGAGAGCTGTTGTGTGCATTTTTGCATGATGTACCATCATCTTTAGGCCAGTATGCGCTTTTGGCTGACCGGAGCTTGGAACCAGTTTGCGGTGGACAACACAGCGACTTCCCACAAGAAACAAGGATGACGCATTGTATTGCGACTTTTCTGCTGACATCGAGGAATGGTTTCGGACACGCTTCGCCTTCTGATCTGTAGAGACTACGTAGACACCGGATCGAGTGTCAGCGCTCGGCAACGCATCTCCTCCTTAATGCGTGCCATCTGCGAATGCTAGCATGCTAGCTTTGCGCGTACAACTTGATGCCAGCTGTCCGCTGAACATGCTGCTGTTTGACGCAAGGACAGGTAGGCCAGCTGCATATAATAGACTGAACACATTGAGTTGTGTTTTG
>NW_024015467.1:0-18377 GCF_000499745.2 Eimeria mitis
CTAGCCTCACGGATGTGTGCACATCGACAACCGCAGTCACATCAAACGCACCATCTGTGCAACGCCAACTTTACTCTCACATACCATACACCGTGGAAGCGGCTTTGTGTTCTCCCCGTAAGGTCCTGCGTCCGTCGCTACGGCTTGCAATGTTTAACGCGGCTCCAGAGTGTCTACGCAGCTCAAACCACCCATGCGAAGATACTACCCATACCAGACACCGTATGTATCTTCTTTCGCTGCCGTAGCAGACGCCATACGCACCGGCTGCGAACCGCCGCATATTACCGACAAACGCCACAGACCGTAAACGCACCTCTGTCTTCCCGTCGCCAATGCCTGACCGGATACGTAGCGATTGCAGTTCCCGGATGCGCTGCGACGTCGAACTGCGCACAGCCAGTGAACGTAGATACACCGGGCTCACTTGGCAAACCATGCTCCTCGAGCGCCGTGCAACGCCACATCTTCTGCAGCAGACCATGCATCGTCAACGCAACAATGTCGTCTACCGTAATAAGACAGATTGCTGGTGCAATTCCCGAACGTCTAACGTGCGGCTGTTCCGCAAGAGCGCGCTGCCATTGTGAAAGGGCAACTGCTCACGGAAGCAACAAAATGCAAATGCAGCTAACCCCACGGATGTGTGCAGATCGAGCAGGGCAGCCATACCAAACGCACCACCTGCGCAATACCACGTCTTCTCTCATGCGCCATACACCGTGGACGTAGAGTTGTGTTTTTTCCGCGAGGTCCTGCGTCCAGCGCCCAGGCGTGCAATGTTTAGCCCGCGCCCAAAATGCATAAGCAGCTCAAACCCCCCGATGCGGAGAGATTGGCCGTAAACACAACATGGAATGTCGACACAACTTGGATTAATATCTGCGCATGTTCACTCTGATGCTTAGCTGGTCCCCTGCTGAGCTCAGCAACGCAATACAGACATACCTCATATAACCCGTATGTATGCTGTAGCAGATGTCATACTCACCGGCTGCGACACGCCGTATCTACTGACACAGTCCACACACTATGGATGCACCCTGGGGGTATCGTGGCAAATGCCCGTCCTCATACTTAACGAGTGGAATTCAACGTCTTGCTCTGAATTCGGGCCCGCCTCGATCTATGGGGCTCACATAGCAAACCATGCTTCTCAAGTACCGTGGAACGCCACATCTTCTGCCACACATCATGCGCCGTGAACTCGTTGTGCCGCTCTTTGCGCAGGCATGCACTGTTATATTTAAGCGTCGCAATGCCGCGAGAGCGAAAAAAAAACAAATGCAGGCAAACCCATGGATGTGTGCAGTTCGACCGCATGGCCCACGGAACGTACTTCCTGTGGGGCATCACGTTTACTGCCGCAAACCATAAACTGTGGACGCTGCATTCTGCTCCCCCAGCAATCCTGCCCTGCTATCTTCAACAGTTGCAATATCTATCCATAGCACAAATTGCGAGCGCACCTCAAGCCACCCATGCGGAGCGATTAGCCATAGCACACACCGTACGTACCTTCTGTGAAACACCGCATCCACTCACTCAAACACAGTATTCATTGTGAACGCACTTCCGGTTATTTTCTGAAGCTATTCAATCCCCCCGTTCGGCTGGTCCCGTGCTGACGTCAGCTACACGATCGCCACTTAGCCCCCACCACCTATATGTATAGCTATGCCCCAGCAGATACCACACGCACCGCCTGCGGAACGCCATATCTACAGGCATATTTCATTAACAATTAACGCACCCTGGTGCTCTAAACGCGAATGTCCGCCCTCATGAATAACGAGTGTGGTGCCAAGCCTTGCTCTGAAGTTGGACCCGGCTCAAGCCATGGCCGCACAGAGACAGAGCTCACCTAGCAAACCACGCTCCGCACGCGCCGTGGAGCTCCGCATCTGCTGCCACACAGCATACACCGTGACCAGATCATGCGGTATTCTGCGCAGACAGCTAAAGGTAGCCCTAATGTTTTCCATGTTCACTGCTGATCCACAATGCCGTCGCAGCTGAACCCACGGTTGAGTATAGATCCGCCGCAGGGGCCAAGGAACGCACTTGCTGTGCAACACCACAGCTAATGTCATACACCATGCACAGTCAACGCAACGCGTCGCTCTTCTCGCGAGCATGCTCTGTCATATGCATGGGTTCCAATCCCTCCGAAATCTGCACAAGGGAAGTGCAGCTAAACCCATCCAGATGTTTATATATCGGCCACAGCGGTCACGGAACGCACCTCCTATAGAACGCCAAATATAGTACTACACACCCTACAACATGATCGCAATATGTTGCTCATTCTGCAACAATCCAAGGTCTTTCACAAATGTTGCAAACCCCACGGAAGCAGCAAAATGCAAATGCATATGAACCCACAGATGTGTATAGATCGGCCACAGCTCCCATCAAACGCACTTTCTGCGGGTCCTCACGTCTACTGGCACACCATACACCGTGGCCACAACGCGTCGCTCATTCGGCATGCCTGCGATACTATTCCTAACGATTCCAATACTCATCGCCGTTCCCAAATGCAAAAGCCGCCCAGAACATCTGTTCAACGATATTGGCCACAACAGACGCCGTACGCACCTTCTGTGAAGCACCGCATCTACTCGAACACAATATTCGCTGTGGACACGCATCGGCGTGTTCTCTGCAAGTGTTCACTCCCACGCTCAGCTCGTCCGGCGCTGATCTCAGCTACACCATCCCCATATACCTCAAACAACCCGCGCGTATGCCATAGCAGATACCACACGCACCGGCTGTGAAACGTCGCATCTACCGAGACAGTTCACACACCACTAACGCATCCTCGGGTTTCTTCGGAAATATCCCTCCCCGTGCAAATCGAGTTGAATGCTACCAAATTGGAATCCGGCTCAAGCCATGGGCGTACATAAACAGGGCTCACTGAACAAACCACGCGTTCGAAAGTACCATGGAAAGCCACATCGTGTGCCACGAGCCGTACATTGTCAACGCAAAGGTCATGTTGCTAAAATAATGCGACAGTCGGCCAAAACCCCGGTAGCTTGCCACAGCAGATACCAGACGCACCGACTGGGAGGCGCCGTATCTACAGTTACACTTCTTACAGCGTTAACACAATCTCCTACTCTCTTGGGATGTGTCAGTCCCCATACTTAACCAGTTTGGTGCTAAGCTTTGCTCCGAATTCGAACCTGGCTCAATCTGTGAGGGTGGATAAACAGGGCTCACCTAGCAAACCACGCTTCTTGCGTGTCGGAACGCCACATGCAATGCCACGTACCAAACACTGTCAACACTACTTGATGGTATCTTAGCAGACAGCAGTCGCTATGCTTCGGCGTTGCCATGCTAATCGTTGCTCCAAAGCTCCAACGCAGCTTATACCACAAATGTACATAGGGACGCAACAGGAGCCATCCAACGCACCGGCTGTGGCACACCAGGACTGGCGCAGCACATCATACACCGTGCAAGCGGCATTGCGCTCTTTTAGCAAGTATGAACTGTTGTGCTTTAGAGTTCCAATGCTCATCTCAACTCGAAAAAGCGAAAGCCGCTCACACCACCCATGCGGGGAAAATTGCCTCAGCAGACCCCGTACGCACCACCTGTGAAATGCCTCATATCCTGAAACACACCATTCATTGTTGACACACCTCGGTGTATTCTCTACAAGTGTTCGTTTCGCACAATCAGCTGATTCAGTGCTGATCCCCGCTGCACTATCCTGACATAACTCATGCGACACTTGTGTATGCCACAGCAGATCCCCTACGCACAGCCGGGCACGCGCCGCCTCTACAAGCATACTCAATACAGCGTGCACGCACCCTGGCGCCCTCTGCGCAAGTATCGCTTTCTGTACGTAACGAATCTAGTGCAGAGACTTGCTTCTTATTCGAACTTGGGTCAAGCCACGGCTGTACATAGGCAGGGCTCACTCAGCAAACCACTTTCCTCGCGTGTCGTCGACCGTCCCATTTTCTCCCACATACTACGCACCATCAACGCAGGGCGTCGCTTTTTCCGCAAGCATGCGCATCATCCTTACGCTTTCCAATGCTCACAGAGGACGCAAAATGTAAGCGCAGCTAAACCTACGGGCGTGCATAAATCGGCAACAACCAACACCGAACCCACTTCCTGTGGACCACCACCTCTATTGCCACACACCATACATCGTGAAAGCATCGTGTCGCTCTTTCTGCAAGCGCTGTCATTCCTACGTTATCCAATGCTTACAGTACAAGATATAAATGCAGATAGAGGCCCACGGATGAGTATAGATGGGCCATAGGGGACAACGAGCGCACTTCCTGTGGAACACCACGCCTAGTGCCAGACACCATACATCGTGAGCCAACGTGTCGCTGTTTTACCAAGCGGACGCTTCCACTCTTAAGGGTTGCAGTAATCACTGATGGTAAAAAATACGAATGCATCTAAATCCAGGAATGCGTATAGATCGGGCACACGGCCCACCCAATCGAACGCACCACCTGTGAAGCAACGCTTCTACTGCCACACACCGTGGATGCGGCTCTGTGATATCTTGGCAAGCATGCTGTGCTACCCTAAACTGTTGGAATGCTGATCTCAGATCCAAAGTGCGAAACCAGCTCAAACAAATCGTGCGGTGATATTGGCCACAGCAGACACTGTACGCACCACCTGTGAAATACCGCATTTATTTAGATATAACTTTCATTGTGGAAATTGTGGGCACACCGCAGAGTATTCTCTGCAATTTTCCATTCCCAAACTCCGCGGGTCCAGTTCTGATATCAATCACACCATCCCGACGTACCTCAAACAACCCATGTGTATACCGTAGCAGATTTCATACCCACCGCCTGTTGAGCACCGCGTCTACCAACACACTTCACACACCGTGAACACGCCCTGTTGCTCTCAACGCGAATGTACTTCCCCATAAATTGTTGAGCCTTGCTCTGAATTCGAACCCAGCACAAGACATCGGGGTCCATAGACAGGGCTCACTGAGCTAGCCTTGCTCCTCGCGAGTCGTGGAACGCCACATCGTCTGCCACACACCGTGGACCGCGAACGCAACGTGTCGCCCTCTCTGATAACTGCTGTGGCTATTCATAAGGGTCTCAATGCTAACCCACCAATGTCTATAGTTCGGCCCAAGGGTGGGAATGTCGGTCAAACCACCGATGTGTATAGTTCGGCCACAGGGAACACCAAACGCACCACCTGTGAAAGACCGCATTTACTGCCACACACACCCGTAAATGCAAAGCTCCTCTCTTTCTACCAGCGTGTTCCGCCATTCTTAGGGGATTCAGTGCTCACGGAAAGTACGAAATTCAAGTGCGTCTCAACCCGCGGATGTGTATTTCGGCCACACCAGACACTGGACCCACTTGCTGTGGAAAAGCGCAGATCCTGCCACACGCAGTACACCGTGAACGCAACATGTTACTCTTTCTGCAAGCATGCAGAGGCCTTCACAATGGTTGCAGCGCTCACAGACGCTGTAAAGGGCAACTGCAGCTAAGCCAGCTAAGCCCACAGATCTGTATCGATCGGCCGCAGGGAACACCGAACGTACACTCTATGGAAAACAGCCACACACCATAGACCGTCGACGCGGCACTGCGCTTTTTCCGTAAACAAGCGATGCTGTTCTAAAATGTTCCGCCGAATGCTTATCACAGAAACAAAATGCGGAGGCAGCTCGAACTACCCTTGCAGAGAGACTCTCCATAGCAGACACCCTACGCACCTTCTGTGAAGCACCGCATCTACGCAAACGCAACATTCATTGTGGACACGCATCGGCGTATTCTCTGCAAGTGTTCACTCCCACGTCCAGCTCGTCCAGTGCTGATCTCAGATACACCATACCCGGATAGCTCAAACAACCCGCGCGTATGCCATAGCAGATACCACACGCACCGGCTTTGAAGCGTCGCATCTACCGAGACAGTTCACACACCACTAACGCATCCTCGGGTTTCTTCGGAAATATCCCTCCCCGTGCAAATCGAGTTGAATGCTAAGCCTCGCTCCAAATTGGAATCCGGCTCAATCCATGGGCGTACATAAACAGGGCTCACTGAACAAACCACGCGTTCGAACGTACCACGGAACGCCACATCGTGTGCCACAGACCATGCATTGTCAACGCGAAAATTATGTTATAAAATCGCGACAATCTATAAGAAAAGCGCGACGATTGGCGGATGCCGCAAAAGCTTGTACCGGAAGCTGTTTATGCAAGCGTGCGCCTTCATTCATAGGGGTTCTACTTCCCACTAAAGCTAGAAAATGCAAAGCAGCTGAAACCACAGATGTGTGTACATCGGTCACAGGGGCCAGCGAACGCACTGCCTGTGGGTCGCCAATCTAATGCCACCCACCATACACCTTGACCGCAGCCTGTCGCTCTTTCCGCAAGCATGGCCGGCATTCGGAAGGGCTCCAGTGCTCTGGGAAGCTACGAAATGCAAATGCAGCTAAACGCTCAGATGTATATAGGTCAGCCACAAAGGAAAACGAACGCACCGACTTTAGAACACCGCAGCTACTGCCGCGCACCAAACGCAGTAAACGCAGCTGTGTGCTCACTGTCGCAAGTCTGCGCTGCTATGCCTAAAGCATTCAATTTCTTTCTCAGCCCCGAAATGCGCAGGCAGCTCAAAACCTCCATGCGGAGATATTGGAGAAAGCCGACCCCGTATGGATATTCTGCTGAATACAGGGTCTACTCAAAAACACCACTCATTGTGGACAAACGTCGAAGTGTTCTTGGCAAGCGTTCATTCCCAGACTCAGCTCGTCCAGCGCTGATTTCAGTTACATCATCGCCAAGTGCAGCAAACAACCCATATGTGCGCCATGGCAGAAACCATACGCACCACCTGTGAAACGTCGCATCAACAGGCACGCTTCATACGCCGTGCACGCACTCTGGCGCTCTCGTCCGCTATGCTAGTCCGCACGCGTAATGATTTCGGCGGTAAGCGTTGCTCCGAATTCGGATCCAGATAAAGCAATGGGCGCGCCTTGAAAGGGCTCAATTAGCAAACCACGCTCCTCACCTACCGTGGAATTCTACATTTTCTGCCACACACCGTACACCGTGAACGTAGCGTACCCCTTCCTCTGCAAATGGTGCTGGCTATCCTTAGCGGTTCGACTGCCTACGGAAGCTATACAAAACGCAAAACCATGCCAAACCGCTAATGTGCATAGGTCGGCCTCAGGGGCCACCCAGCGCACTTTCTGTGGAGCACGGCACTTACTGCCAGACACCGTACACCGTGAACGCAACCGGTCGGTTTCTCGGTAAGCATTTGCTGTCATCCTTAAGGTTTCCAACGCTCACGATAGCTACAAAATGCAGATGCAGCTAAGCCCATGGATGTGGATAGATGGGCCGCATGCGCCGAACGTACCATCTGCGGAACAGCCCGTCTACTGCCGCATACCAGACATCGCGAACGCAGCGTGGCCCTCCTGCGCGCATACGCTGCCATTCCTTTCCTGTGTCCAAAAAAGCTACGAAATGCGCATGGATGTGCACAGATCCACAGCAATGCTTCGTACACCGTGAACGCAACACGTTGTTTTCCCTGCAAATGCCCGTCCCAGTACTAGATGACTCTAGTACTAGGATTATCTCAAACTTCGAACCCGGCACAACCCATGGGCGTGCTTAGACAGGCCACACTTCGCAATGCACGCTTCACACGGGTCGCCGAGGGCCGCATTTTCTGCTGCACACCAAACAATGGGAATGCAACTAGATTATCTCTTAGGACCCAGCTGCAGCTATTCTTAGCTGTTCCAGTGCTAATCGCCCCAACATGTAAACGCAGCTCAAACGACAACCGTCTATAAATCGGCCACAGGGGCCAACGGACCCACTTGGTGGGGAATGCCGCATGTATTCTCATCTCCGTACGTCGCGAACGTATCGTGTGGCTCTCGCTCCAAGCATGCGCTGCCAATCTTAGAGGTTCCAATGCTCACCAAGACTCCAAAAAGCAAATTCACCCAAAACAACGGATGGGCTCGAACGCACTTCCTGTCGAACAGGGCTTCAAACTGCCACACACCATAAACCATAAAGGATCATAAATGCGGCTTTGTTATCTCTGGGCAAGCCTGTGCTGCTATCCTCGAACGTTACTTCCAATCCGTATGGTAGCTCCCAAGTGCAAAAGCAGCCCAAACCATCCATGCGGAGAGAGTGGCCATAGCAGGCCCCGTACGTACAACCTGTGAAATGCCTCATCGCCCCATTCATTGTGGACACACTCGAAGTATTATTTGCAACAATTCATTCCCATATTCAACTGCTGCAGCGCTGATATCAGCTACAGCCTCCAGATGTACCTCAAACGACCCAACTGGATGCAATTGCAGATACCATACGCACTGCCTGTAAAGCGCCGCATCTGCAGGCACACCTCATATAGCTTTTTTGCAGCCTGTTGCTCTCGTCGCAAGTGCCCGTCCCCATACGTAGCGAGTGTAGTGTTAAAGCTTGCTCCGAATTCGAACCAAGCTCATGGCCATCCATAAGCAGGTCTAACTCAGCTAACAACGTTCCTCACGTACCGCGGAAAGCAGCATTTTCTGCCACGCACCACGCACCGTCAACGCAACGTGTACCATCCCCTTGCAAAGTGCAGTGCTATAACAAATGATTATCGTAAATCCACGATGCGAACGCAGGCAAACACCAATGTATATTGGTCGGCCGCAGGCGCCACCGAACGCACCACCTGTGGAAAACCACGTCTACTACACACACCCCATACTGCCGTGCCTACCGTTGATGGTTCCTATGCTTATCGTAGATCCACGATGCGAACGCAGGCAAACACCAATGTATATTGGTCGGCTCCAGGCGCAACCGAACGCACCACCTGCGGAAAACCACGTCTACTACACGCATCCCATACATCGTAGACGCAACTCCTCGCCCGCTGTGATTTTTAGATGTTCTAATGATCGTGGAAATAGCAAACTGGATATGCAGATAGATCCATTGATGCATGTATATATATCGGTAACAGGAGCCGCCGAACGCACTCCCTGTGGAACACCAGATCTTCGGCCACACACCATTCCTCACCGTGAACGTAGCGTCTCGCTTTTTTTGCAAGCATGCGCTTTTATTCGTATTGGTTCCACTGCTCACGAAGTATACAAAAAGCTAATGCAGGTCAACCCACGTATGCGTCTAGAGGCGCCGCCGGAGACGCGGAACGCACCACCTATGGAACACCACGTCTAATGCCACACACCAGACAACGTGGACGCGCCATTGCGCCCCCTCGCCAAGCATGCGCTGCTATATGTATCGGTTCCAATGCTTAGCTCAGATCCAGTGGAATCGCTGCTCCAACCACACGCTCGAAGGACTTGTCCATCGCAGACACCGTGCGCACCGTCTGTTAACCACCGCATCTACTCAAACACGATATTCATTCTGGGAACACCTTGGAAACGCCTCTGAAACGATTCATCTCTATACTCAACTGGGCCAGTGCTGACCTCAGCTACACGATTCCGACGTAGCCCACACCACCTATATGTATAGACATGCCACGCCGATACCGCACGCACTGGCTGTGAAACACCGCACCTGCAGGCATACTTCATATGCCGTGAACGCAGATTGGCGCTCTCTTCAAACGTATCCCTTCTCATAGTTAACAACGTCAGTGCTAACCCTTGCTCCAGATTTGAATCGGGCACAAGCCACGGCCGCACGTAGACCACACTGGAATACTAAGCATAGCCACTCCAGATACGGGCAAGTTACATAGACGGCGCATGGTGTGTGGCAAAATAAGTGGCGTTCCAACGTAGAGGAGGAGCTTGGTTTTCTAAGTGAGCGTTTCTCCAAAACGATGAAGCAGGTAAGCACCAACGTATATTGGTCGGCCGCAAAGGCCACCGAACGCACTCTCTGTGGGACTCCCCATTTACCGCTGTACGCCATAAACTGCTCAAGCTCCTCGCTGCTCCGTCTGCAAGCATGTGGTGATATGCTTTAGGGTTCCAACGCTTATCGCCCGTCCAAGATAGGAAAGCAGGTCCAAACACCCATGTGGAGAGACTGGCCATCGCAGACACAGCACGCACCGGCTTTGAAGAGCAAACACCCTATACATAACGTTCACTTTGGATACACCTAAAAGTAATCTCTGCAAATGTTGATTCCCGCACTCAGCTGTTCCAGTATTGATCTCAGCTATTCTGTCTTGACGTAAACCAAATGACCCATGCGTATGCCGTAGCCGACCCCGTACGCACCACCTGTAAAACACGGTATCTATAGACATGCCGCATAGAGAATGAATGTAGCCTGTTGCTCTCTTCGCACATGTCCCTTTCCAGACTTAATGCATTTGCCGCTAAGCCTTGCTCCGAGTTCAAATCCGCCGCAAGCCATGGGTGTGCATAGACAGGGTTCACTTAGCAAACCATGCCCCTCACGTACCGCGGAACGCCGCAGCCTCAGTCGCACACCATTCACAGTCGACATAACATGTTGTTCTCATTGCAACCATGCGCTGTCAATCCTGAGGGTGCCTATACTCACGGAAGATGCAAAATGCAAGTGCATTTTAGGCTATTGACGTCCATATATCGGCAACAACGGAGACTGGACCCACTTGCTGTGGAACACCGCATTTACTGCCACACCCCATACACCGTGAACGCGATGCGTCGCTCTTGTCGCAAGCACGCGGTGTCATTTTTAAGTGATTTAGCGACCATGGAAGGTACGAAATGCAAGTGCCGCTGAGCCAACCGATGTGCATGGATCGGCCATAGGCGCCACCGAACGCACTTCCTGTAGAACACCAAATCTAATTCCACGCACCATTGTCCACCGCGGACGCAACGTATCGCTTCTTCTGCGAGCACGCACTGCCATTCGTAATTGGTCCAATGCTAACGGAATCTGCGAAAAACAAAAGCAGCTAAAGCCACAGATGTGTATGGATCGGCCGCAGGGGAAAACGAACTCACCACCTGTAGAACACCGCGTCTACTGCTGCACACCACACACCATGGACGCTGCTCCGTGCTCTCGCGGCAAGCATCTACGGGTATCCGTACATGTTGCGATGCTTATACTGTAACGCTCCATACACCATGGCCGCATCTTTGTCCTCTCCCAGCAATCCGATGCTCCCACGGTTAAGGTATGCAATATTCATCTCAACTCCGAAGTGCGAAAGCAACTCAAACCAGCCAAAGGGAGATGTTAGACATAGCAGACGTTCTACGCACCTCCTGCGCCACACCACGTCTACCCCAACGCAACGAGGATTGTGAGCACACCTCGGAGTATGCTCTGCAAGTGTTCATTCCCAAGCTCAGCTCGTTCAGTGCTGGTCTCAGCTACACCACCCCCACATACGTCAAATGACCCATGTGCAAGCCGTAGCAAATGCAATACGCACCGGCTGTTTATCGCCGCATCTACCTACAAACGTAACAAATCGTGAACGTACCGCGGTGCTCCCATCGTAAAGGCCCGTCCCCATACTCAACGAGCGAAGCCAAAAGTCTTGCTCAGAATTCGAACCCGCCTCAATCCATGAACCTACATAGACAGGGCTCACTTAGCAAACGGCGCTCGTAATGTAGCGTGGAACGCCACATTTTCTGATGCAGACCGTGCACTGGCCACGCAACAATTACGTTACCAAATAATAAGGGAAACCGCTGATGGAAATCCCAAACGTCTCACGTGAGCCTGCTTCTGCAAGTAGGCGCTGCCATTCTGAATAGGCCAACGACCACGCAAGCAACGAAATTCAGATGCAGCTAACCCCGCAGGTAAATATAGGTCGACCTCGCGGGCACTCCAACGCACCATCTGTGGATCACCACATCTCCTGCCACACAGCACGCACCGTCAGCACAACGGTTCGCTGTTCGAGCACGCGTGAGTTGTCATTTTGCAGGGTTCCAATGCTCACGGGGACTACAAAATGCAAATGCAACTAACCCCACAGATTAGTATAGATAGACCACAGGAGCCATACCAAACGCACCATCTGTGCAACACCACGTCTACTGTTACGCACGATACACGGTGGACGCAGCTTTGTGTTCTCGCCGTAAGGTGGTTCCTCCACCGTTAAGGCTTGCAATGCGTATCGTACCTCCAAAATGCAAGAGCAGCTCAAACCACCCATCCGGAGCCGTTGGCCATAGCAGACACCCTATGCATCTTCTGTGAAACACCGCGTCTACACAAACGCAGCGATGAGTGTGAGCCTGCCTCGGAGTATGCTCTGCAGATGTCCATTCTCGTGCTCAGCTCGTTCAGTGCTGGTCTCAGCTACACCACCCCCACACTTCTCAAAAACCCCATGTATATGCCATAGTAAATGCCATACGCGCCGGATGTTTGTCGCCGCATCTACCGACAAACGTAACAAACCGTGAACGTACCGCGGTGCTCTCATCGCAAAGGCCCGTCCCCATACCCAACGAGTGAAGCCAAAAGTCTTGCTCACAATTCGAACCCGCCTCAATCCATGAACCTACATCCATTAACCTACATAGACAGGGCTCACTTAGCAAACGGTGCTCGTAATGTAGCGTGGAACGCATCATCTTCTCATGCAGAGCATGCACTGGCAACGCAACAATTACGTTACCAAATAAGGGAAACCGCTGGTGAACGTCCCACATGTCTATGGTGAACTTCTCACACGTCTAACGTGAGGCTGTTTCTGCAAGTAGGCGCTGCCATTCTGAAGGGACCAATGCTCACGGAAGCAACAAAACGCATATGCAGATAACCACGCAGGCAAGTGTAGATCAACCTGACGAGCACTCGAACGCACTATCTGTGGATCACCACATCTCCCGCCACACACCATATACCGTCAGCACAACGCTTCGCTGTTCCAGCAAGCGTGCGTTGTCATTTTGCAGGGTTCCAATGCCCACGGGAACTACAAGATGCAAATGCAACTAACCCCAAAGATGTTAATAGATCGACAACAGGAGCCACATCAAACGCACAATCTGTGCAACACCACGTCTACTGTCACACACCAGACACTGTCGCTGGGGTTTTCTGCTCTTTCAGCACGCCTGTACCTCCACCGTTAATGTCTGCAAGGTTTATCTCAACGCCAAAATGCACAAGCAGCTCATACCGGCCATGCTTAGAGATTGGGCACAGCAGACACCCTACGGATCTTCTGCGAAACACCGCGTCAACTCAAACACAACATGCATTGTGGCGAGACACCTTCGAGTTTTCCCTGCAAAGGGTTATTACCACGCTTAGCTAGTCGAGTTCTTGTCTCAGATACACCTTCCCCACATACCTCAAACGACCTATCTGTATGCCTGAGCAGAAACCCTACGCACCGGCTGTGAATCGCCGCATCTACCGAAACAGTGCGCACGGCGTGAACCCAGACTGGGGCTCTCGTGCGCACATGCTGTGAAACACCGCATTTACTCAAACACAACATTCATGGTGGCCACACATTGGAGTATTCTTCACAACTGCTCAATCCAATGCTGCAGCTTCACCATCCCGACGTACCCAAGACGAAACGATCCAAGTGTATGCCATTCCTGATACAATATACACCTCTTGCCAGACGCTGCATTTATAGCCACACTCCATACACCCTGAACGTACTCTGCACATTTCCGAGCCCATACTTAACCAGTTTACTGCTGAGCCTTGCTCCAAATTCGAATCCGGCTCAAACCATGGGCGGACACAGACAGGGCTCACATAGCAAACCATGCGCGTACCGTGGAACGCCACATCTTTTGCCACACATCAGATATCGCCAACGCAACCTGCCCCTCTCTTTCCAAGCGCCTGTAGCTATCCATAAGGCCTTCAATGCTAATTCTACCTCCATAGTGCGAACGCGCCTAAAACCACATTGTGTTTAGATCGACCACATGGAACACCACATTTCCTGCCAGGCAACATACACCGTGGACGCCGCTCTATGTTTTTCTCGGCAAGCTCGCAGTGCTATCGTTACATGTTACGATGCTTGTCTTAGCCCCTAAATGCAAACACCGCTCAAATCACCCCATGCGTCGAGATTGACCATAGCGGACACCGTACGCACCCTCTGTGTAGACCCTCATCTACGCAAACACAGCATTCATTCTGGATACAAATCGGAATGTCCTGCGCAAAGGTTTTATTCCCATACTTACGCGGCATACTGGTCAGCTCAGCTGAGCTCAGCTATACCATCTCGACGTGCCCCATATGTCCCAAGCCGAAAGCATACGCACCTCCTGCGAAACACCTCAGCTGCAGGCACACTTCGTACACCCTCACCCTGCTGCTCTTTTCGCAAATGCCAGCCCTGGTAACTACGGAATATAGTGCATGCCTTGCCCCGAATTCCAAGCCAGCCCAAGCCATGGGTAAAGACACATAGCAAGGACTGAGCTATCCAAACTCATCGCGTATCGTGGAAAGCCACATCATCTGCCACACACCATGCACCCTCGCAAACTTGCTCCTCTCTCTGCAAACGGCTGTATCTTTGTGTAAGGGTTTCAATGCAACTCGTAGCTTTAAAATGAGAAGGTAGCTTCAACCACAATGTATATAGGTTGGCCGCAGGGACCAACGAACGCACTGTCTGTGGAGCGCAACATTTACTCCGCCACACTGTGCACCGTGAACGCAATGTCTCAAGCGGTAGCATGCGTTATCATTCATAACCCCTTGAATATTCACAGCAGCCACAAAATGCATATGCATCTAAAGTCAGGGATAAGCATAGGTCGGCCACAGGGGCCAGCGAACGCACCACCTGTGGACCACCACGTCTACTGCAGCACACCATATACCGTGGAAGCCTCTCAGCGTTCTCTCAGCAAGTATGCAGTGCTATTGTTACAGATTCCAATGCTAATATTAGCTCCTAAATGCGAAAGCAGCTCAAACTACCCATGCGGAGAGTTTGGTCATAGCAGGCACTGTACGTACCATCTGTGAAACGCCACATCTACGCAAACGCAACATGCATTGTGGACACATCACGGAGTATTCTTTGCACGCTTTCACACCCATACTCAGCTAGTTCAGTGCTGACCCCAACTACACTATCCCGACCTACCTCAAATTGCCCGTCTGTATGCCTTAGTAGGTCCCATACGCACCGCCTGCGAAGCAACGCACCTACAGCGCACCCCATACACCATCTACACAGCCTGTTTCTCGATTCACAAACGTCGGCCTCCGCGCTTAACAATCGTGGTGCTGAGCCCCGCTCCCAATTTGAATCCGGCTCAAGCCATGGCCGTCCACAGACAGGGGTCACTTAGAAAACCACGTTCCTCACGGATCACGGAACGCCACATCTTTTGCCACACGCCCTGCACCGCGAAGGCAACTTGTTTCCCTCTCTGCAAACGGCTGCGGCAGCCCTAAATGGGTCTATTAGTGCTATTCGTAGCTCGAAAGTGCGAGCACAGCGAAAATTGCGAATGTTAGTAGATCGGCAACGCGGGCCACCGAACACATCAGCCGGGGAACACCACAAACATTCCAACGCATCATGCACTGTGAACGAGACTTGCTCCCTCTTATGCAAGCATACGCTAGTGTTTGAATGGGTTCCAATGCTAATGGAAGCCACAAAAGACTGTATAGACCGGTCACAGGCACCGAACGCACTGCCTGTGGGACAGCGACAATCATGGACAGTCAAGGCACCGTCTCGCTCCTTCTCCAAGCACGCGCCGGAAGGGCTCCTGTGCTCACGGCAGCTGCAAAATGCACACGGAACTACACCAAAGGATGTGTATGTATCTGCTACAGGGGACAATTAAAGCACAAACTGTGCTGCAGAACACGACGTCTGCTACGGATAATCACATATTGCGCACGAATTTTTGTTCTCTCATCGCAAGCCTGTGCTGCTTTCTTTAAATAGCACCTAAAACCCAATGCGCAGATATTCGTCGTAGCAGACACCGTACTCACCTTCTGTCAAGCGCCGCATTCATTTAAACAAGCCATGCATTGCGAACGCACCGCTTAGTCTTCTCTACAAGCGTTCGTTACCATATTTCGCAGCAGTGATGTCCTCAGCTACACCATTCCGACGTACCTCAAACCACCCAAACGTATGCTATAGCAGATACAAAACCCACCACCTGTGAAACACCTCATCTATTCAAGCATGACATCAATTTCAAAGCGTCAATTCGCATCCATAGCCAGTCTAGTCGAATGCCCTGCGCCGCACGCGTGCCTGGCTCAGGCCATGGCCGCACTTAGACAAGGCTCATTTAGCAAACAACGCTACTCATTTACCGTGAAGCGCCACATCTCTTGCCGCACAACATGCGCCGCGAATGCAGTGCATCGCTCTTTACGCCGATATGTACTGTCATATATGGGCGTTGCAGTGCTCACGCAAGCAAAAAATGCAAATGCAGGTGAACCCGCAAATAGTTCGACCACATGGCCAATCGAAGGCGTCATCTGTGGAAAACCAAGTCTGAGGCAACAAACCATAAGCCGTAGACGCTGCATTCTGCTCTCCCAGGAATCCTGCCCTGCTATCCCCAACAGTTGTAAAGTTTATCTAAGCCACGAAGTGCGATCGTAGCTCATGCAATCCACGCGGAGAGATTGGCCATAACAGGCAACGCACGCACCTCCTGTCAAACACCGCTTCCACTCAAACATATCATTCATTGTAGAGACACCTCTGAATCTTCTCTGCCACTGTTCGTTCCACTCGCCAGATGCCCCACCGGTAACGCGAGATGCCTCAAACTGCCCATGTGTACGCTATACCAGACACTATACGCACAGCCTGTGAAGCATCGCATCTAAAGACACATTCCATACACTGTGACCGCGCCCTGTTGCACTGTTCGCAAATGTCCGTTTCCATACCTGACGAATATAGTACTAAGCCATGCCCCGAATTCGAACCCAGCTCAGGCCGTGCCCGTACAGAGACAAGGCCCATTTTGCAAACCACGCTTCTCCCGTATCATTAACCGCCACATCTTCTGTCGCACATAATGCACCGCAAACGCAACTGGCTGCTCTCCAGTGCTACAGAAGCGATAAAATGCAAAGACTGATAAACCAGTGGATGTGTATACATCGTCCACAGGGACCACCGAACGCACCGCCTGCGCAACGCCACGTCTACTGCTACGCACCGTACACCGTGAGCAGCGTTTTGCGTTCACTGCGCAAACATGCGCTGCCGTCCATAAACGTGCAAATGCGGAGCTCAACGCCACATTGCAGACGCAACTCAAATCATCCATCCAAAGAGGTTCGCCGTAGCAAACACCGTGCGTACCTTCTGTCAAACACCGCATCTACTCAAACACATCATGCATTGTGGGCGCACATCGCGGTCTTCTCTGCAAGTTGTCATTTGCATCCTCAGCTGCTCCAGTGTTCATGCTAGCTACGCCATCCCGGCGTATATCAAAGCACTGATGAATCTGCCGTAGGGGGAACAATACACACCGGCTGTGAAACGCCGCATCTGTACACACACTTCATACACTGTAAACGCACCCGGTGGCTCTTCTCGCAAATGTTAGCCTTCATGCTTAACACGATTAGTGCCAGAGTTCACTGAACTAACCATTGACCTCGCCTACCGTGAAACGACACATTTTCTCCCACACACCATGCAAGGTTAACGTGTTACACTCTTTGTAAACCTCTCTGACTACGGCTATGGGCTTCAGCGTTGATTGTAGATCTGCAATGCAATATTCATTTAAGCCATTAATGCGTACGCCCCGCCACAGGGGTGCACTTTCTGTGGACCGCCACATCAAATGCCTCATATAATGCACAGTCAACACAACATGTCGCTTGATCGCCAAGTATTCCGCGTCATTCCAAAGGTTTCCATGTTCAGGGTAGCTCCACAATAAAACTTCAACAACGCCCACGGATATGCATTGAGAGGCGGGCCACCGAATGCACCACAAGTGGCCCGTCCTAATTAATAGCCACAAACGTACTGCGTCAGGCTGAACACCACCCCAACGCGTACACAAGAAACGCTCTCACCGCGCCTCATGCCTTGATCCGTCCAAACGATACAACGCGTAACTGCACCGACGCGCCTGGACCCCTCCACCACTACCACACGCAGCACGATACACACGGCAATTCGCGAAGTCGAATCCACTCTCTGTGGACGCCGTAACTGAGCATGGAGACGAGCGACAGACACTCATCGGATGCCTTTTGACGCGCAGAAATCATGCAGCACACAACCCTACCTGGCTGTCTGGACCTCCAACACGTCGACAACAAACAGCATCATTCAAACTCGCAGCGCCAGTAGCAAACGTACTGG
>NW_024015468.1:0-18372 GCF_000499745.2 Eimeria mitis
GGGCAGCTGTGCACACCGCTGATCAGCTGCCAAATCGTGTGCGTGCGCTGTGGTGCTGAGGTGGAGCCTGCGCCTCATCCGGAGGATATAGTCTGGGACAATCTCAGCTTTTCCAAGGCAAAGCGCCGTTCTGTTCAAGTAAGAAGATAGATGAGTATTGCAACTATCCATTTTGATGTTTTCAGTGGAGTGCTAAGGACTCCTACGAAGAGGTGGACTGACCAACTGTTAACTGAATTGCAGGCCCTGTTATGGGCTGTTGCACTGGGACTGTGCACTGCTTCTTTTTGTATTGCCGGGATGCTAATTATTCTAAACATCAGCCTGAAGAATAAGGACTTTACTGGGGTGAGTAGAGTGATTTCCCTGCCGCACAGCCAGATAGCCTGCTCCGGGCGATTACATTAGAATCTTCATATTTGCCGCGTGTTGGCTGGAGACACCTCACAGTCCATGGTACGCAACTTGAAGCGTGAGATTCACTGCAGACTGGTATCGGTTTGATCAAGTTCGTAGAAGACTGGATAATGTCTGTGAACGGCAGTGCAATTCAAGACGCTCTCAGCAACCCTGTAGGCGACAGCCCACCACCTGCAATCGAAATTGCAGGTTTCGTTGCGTTGACTGTCCTTCGAGATGCTATATTTTGAGCATATACTCCACCATAGAGCTGTGTCAGCCGTGGCTATCAAAATGCGAGCAACAGTGACTCAACCTGGTGTGTTATGGCACCAGTCTCCGTTTGGTCCTACAAAATGTTCGTTTCCGTCACTCTTTTGGGGTTCTCACTGTTGCTGCGTGAGGGTTATTACTGCAGCTGGATAAAGAGTCATGGGCTTCTCTGCTGCTATCGACTCTTCCGTCGGTAGCAATCAACTGCATAAACTCCCTGTTGAGGGTTGCCTTTTCCTTCTTGGTATGTCAGGTCTCAGACTATCTTAAGTTGCCTCCTTCTCTGTATAACCATTTCTGAGCTGGACGAGGGTGCAAAATATGAACTTTCGCCTATCTGTGTGAATTTGCTTTGTGATTAAGTCTGTTAAGGAGCGCCACATCAGTCGGACTGCAGAGCAGGCAAGCGCAACGCCACTGTAGGGCGCAAAAAATATACACTATGTGGCCGCATTTCTACGTGCACTCACTTGCTCACATCAGAGGACATTAGGCCATTAGCTGAATCCATGTTGTTTTTTTTCTGTGATTAGCTGATCATGTGCATGTAAGGAATGTAGCAAGGTTGTTCTGGAACCCAGGTTGGTGCTCTCTGCCGATTGCAAAATTCTTTAACGCAGGTAGCGTTCATGGTCCGGTTGACAATTACGTACACAATAAACACTGGGCTGACATATATAATTGTGCTCCAGGACTCAAGGTGGTGGTGAGCTCTGCCCAAACCTTGAATGCCTTTGCAGTACTTCAAACTCAGTGCAAAAGACCTCCGGCGGCAGTTCGTAGTATTGTCCTCAGTGGAGCGTCCGCTGCGCTTCCCGATTGACTAAATTGTACTGGCCGTATTTCCCAAATGCCTATGTTCTATCCTGTATTATATGCATGGCAAGCTATCATTTCGGCGATGGCGGTGCACTGCGCAATGTTGCCCCCTCTGCAGGTATGTTCGAGGGGGCCTCATTGAGTGCGTCGCGATGCAGCTGTTTTCTTTTCTTTTGAGTGAAATCTCATTGTCTCTCCTGCAAGTGCCATGGCTGGTAAAGCTTTCGAATAGATTTGCTGCTGAGAAGCATCGCGTTTATATACCCTGCTCTCTTTGTTCGTGGACAGCATTCTACACCTATTTGCCTTTAGTGAGTCTGCAAATATTTTGGCGCACTCTTTGACTTGTCCGGGTGGCAGATGCGCGTGATCCGCCGCGACTGCCTCTTACCAATATCTAAGAAGCCCATATCTCAGGCAGATTTCAACCGGCTACAAGAGGGGCCAGATTTCTGTACTCCCACAAAGTGAGAGCATCTCCGCTGCTGGTTGCCCGTGCAAAAACGCTCATGCCTGCTCTAGGCAATTTTGTGGCACACTTCATTGATCTTCAGGGTCTCTGTTTACTGCATAGGTATGCGGCGATGATGCAAGGCTTCTGCTCTCTTTCCCTCTACGTAATAATTGCTCCATTTCTCAGTCTACAGGCCATGTGTACATGGGTCCTGTTGTACTGGATATACAAGGGTGCATTACTCCGCCTTGCAAGACGGCCAAACCCAGAAATGACAGCAGTAGTGCACCAAGTGCGTGCCTTGCCTTTTTCTTATAGTATTCAGGGCTTGTGCCCCGGGTGTTTACGATGGATAGAAAACGGAGGCACTGGGCGTTGCATAATGCTTAAGCGTTGAGGCAACGTTATACCACTATTTGCGAATCGCCTGAGACTTTCGTTAAGAGGCCATTTTTTGGTTACCTCCCAGTTAGTTGATCAAAATAATTTCTAACCTCCTGTGCAGGCCATTCTGATCCTCCGGGCATCGGTATTGCTACTGGCAGCTGGGTCGTTTTTGCTGAGGCCAACGACAACAGGAAGTGCTGTCGCTACTCTTCATATGTGCGGTTTGTCGGCGGGAGCAGTGGCCCTGTCCTCGATTCTGGTGCCCCGCTGGGTACAGCTCAAACTCACCTACCTTTGTGCGGTGAGTCTCCACAGTGCAGAGCGGTTTTCCCATCTCAAGATGAGGCGTTCTAGACTGTACGTAAAGCCCAGTGTACGCAATCATGCCTGACTGTATTCTCAACCTTCCATCTGCCCTTCTGTTCTTCCTGTGCCGTGTGTAGACTGGAACGAGGCCGGCAACATGGCAAACTGTGCACTACTACAAGCTTCAGCACGTTTTCTTTGTGCATTATCACACGTCCAATCCAGTTTACGCTTCGTGGGGGCCAGAAAGAAACCCACAGTTCCTACAAGAGCCGGGGGTAAATGCTTGCTCTCCTAGTGCCACGGCAAAGGCATTTGCTGCTAGAGGCGCAGCAAAGAGGGCAAGGCGCCGTATGGCTGCCTTTAAGACGGGAGTTCTGGAGACTGCTCCTGCGCGACACATCGCAAAAGAAGTGAGTAACAAGCCAAGCAGGCCAAGCTCACGCAACTGCTGCCGTATGTTCGGTAGGAGGCCTGAAGATAGCACATTTGTCTTATGTTTTCCTCACGCTGTAGCCTTCTGAGACCCGCTGCACTCCCAGAATGCGTTAAATGAAATTCCTGGTCTCAGGGTGGCGTCAATTCATCAGCCACAGCCTCAGATATTCTCGATCGTAGTGACGCAACTGAAGGCAGCAGCAGGGACGGCAGTGATAGCGAAAGCCAGGAAACTGATGAATTTGTGCCCAACGTGGCAGCGATGACCAGGTTGCGGGCTACACTTGTCGAGGGAAGAGCTGCGCCCGAATTCCAGCGACTCTTCATAGAGTCACAGTCAAAGAGCACTGCTAAACGCCAACCCAGAACGAGTATTCGTGCTGGTCAGACTACTGCAGCTACGTTTCAATCCAACGATTCGCTTTCAGAGCACACTCCCTATTATCCTGGCGCATCCGCGAAGGAGTTGAAAGAAGAGGCGGCCAAGCATCATCTGGGAAGGGAGATAACTTCTCGAAGCCAGATGTCTCTGGCTTCGTGTGGCGAGACAGCCCCTCCGTACACCAACACAGAGCACGACGACAGGCAAGAATTAGAGCCGCCCAACAACTTCTTGGGCTGGCTCCGATGTCTCGTACCGAAGCTTCTGAATATTTTAGGCTGTTCACTCACTGAGTCGGCAAGCAGTGGGAAAGTGCAGCAATCCCCATGTGGGGTTATGAATGGCAGTTGAAATCCTGCAGTTCTAATGCTACAACAGAAGTTTCGAATGCAGCAGCACCCGAGCAGAGCAGTGGCTGAAACCAAGCCCTGTCTGGCTCTCTCGCTCCAAGTAGTTAAGGAGCACAGATGCCACCTGATGTAGTTCAGGGGCGTTACCAACCTGCGAATGAGCGTTAAATCACACGCGTGTGTCATAGCACAAAACCAGAGTGACGAATAACTTGAAAATGCAGAATGAAAATGCCACAAGATTTACGGAAAGTAAATGCGGCAGAAAATGTTTCCAAATCACCAGCGGAAGCATATGATTAGGACGAGGAACTTCCGCTGGAACTGCTCAGCCAAGAATTGCGCATACCCTACTCAGCGTAAGCGGTCCCGGCCGCACCTTGCGCACCTGCTGTCGCTGCTCGACGATGCACCAGCACCGTCGCGGCAGCCTTAGAACAGATTGGACTTTTTTGGTTGCGACTCCACCGCTCACATGTTTTCCATGAAGTTCCGGCAAGGGCTTCGCTACTCTGCTTTAACTCCATCCAGAATACATCAACTCCACCAACTATGACACTAAGCTGCTTTTTCAGTCTCGACCTGATCGCCCCGCCAGTCTGCAGAACTGAAAGATATCACATTCGCTGGTGCCTGCTCGGCGAATGCAACAGAACATTTTCTCGCGTTTGCGGCACAGTGCCCCTGGTGCGCAAATGCTGCCACACACCCAACACCGGCGGCACTTCCCCTACTTGGCGACTATCTCCACGAAATGGAGTCCCGCTCCCTCCAACCGCGCTGGGCAAATCTCCACTAGGCGAAAGCCGCCGAAGTGCGTCACCGGCGCTTGCCGAATGACCCTCAGACAAGGCAGCAGCAGCAGCAGCAGCAGCAGCAGCANGCAGCAGCAGCAGCAGCAGCAGCAGCAGCACCGTTACGAACGCTGCACGACGTCTCGTGAGTTCCAGTCAAACTGACACCTTGCGCTGAGCGGTGCATTTCCATATCCGAGGGGTCGTACTGAGGAAATAACCTTGTAGGTGTCGCTGTTGGTACGCCTGTGCCTATGCGCAATGTGGCACCTTCATTTATACCGCCGCTGCTGCACCCCAAGGATGGCACGGAGCTGCGCTGCGGTGCATCCAGTCCCCAATGACTGGGACCAACGCCATCTACAGATGGCTGTGTCTGCTGAGGGAAATTGTCCTGCGCCATGGAGTGGTACAAATGTCCTTGCTCCTGCTCCTGCTGGTTGAGGTTTCGTTTATGCTGAGTGTAAATTGGGGGCATCCAATGCCCAGGTGCCCGTGAAGAGTCGGCGGGGTTTTCAGCTTCGCTGTCGCTACTGCTGTTCCTACTCGTGCTTCCTCTCCTGTCAGGTCGATCAGCACTGCGGTCGCTAGAGCTGCTGCCGCAGCTCTCTCCCGCGCTTGCAGCTCCACTGAGATTGCTGGGTTGATGCATCTCAGCGATGCCTGCCCCTTGGCCACCTCCAGAAGTCTCCGCTGGAGTACCGTCCGTAGGAAGCGCTCCTCGGCGGACGTGCAGCGNACTATGTGCTGGGTGGCTGTCTGCCTCGGCAACAGCGTTCCTGCAGTTAGGTGGCACTGGCCAGCGCGGGTTTCTTTGCTGTTGGCTCTTCTCCCGAGAAAGCAGCGGGTTCTCCTCAGAGGAGGCCCACCGCCCATCATGGGGAGTGGTAGGCTCTTCCGCTTGAGTTGTTGGCACAGTTCGCCCTGCGGTAGCAGTTGCCTGGCTGCATACTGCAGGCTTGTCTGTTTCTGTTGCCTCTTCATTGGTCGGAAACGTGGGTAAATCTTCATCTGGAAACAGCAGTTGGCGCCTGTCCGCCTCTCCGGTTGCCTGCATCTCTTTGTGTTGCTGCATCTCGCGGTGCAGCATATGTTGCTGCTGTATGTCTTGCTGTAGTCGCTGCTGCCGCATACGATGCCCATCCAAGGACTGGGACAGCACTGCAGGGGAGTCCACGAGGGTCTGCTCTCGCGTGCCTTCATTCTGTTGGTGTCTTACAGCTTGGACCAGGCCCTCCGGGTCAGGATAATCACGTTGAGGGCTCCGTTGCTGCTGCTGCTGTTGCATATGCCCCGAAGCAGGGCCCAAATCGTCAGCTTGATGTTGCGGCGGGCGGCCCTCTGCACCGAACGGCTCGGGGAAGTCAGGAGGCAAGAGCCACGCAGCTGCAGCCGCTGCTGCTGCCTGCGGTGTCGCATCCGACGACGACCCGCCTGGTACAGTTGCGCTAGCTGGTTGCGTTTGAGGGGTGCTGCCCGTAGCTTCGCTCCCGCCCACTGTCCCCCCCCAGAGTTGCTGCCGTCGCTGCGGCTGTTCCTGGTGCTCCTGCTGCTCGTGTCGCTGCTGCTGTGAGGCCCCCTGCTGCTGCTGCAGATACCCCCTTGTGCGGACAAAACGTCTGCGCCCCGAGGTACCCTTCGTCTTGCAGCCACCGCTGCCGGCGCTGCTACTTCTGCTGCTATCTTTCCGCACGCCTTGCGTTGCCGCTACTCGTCGAGGGGGAGGCGACGGCAGCTGCTGCTGCCGCGGTTGCATGGGAGACTTAGTCGTGCTACTACTGGCAGATGGGGCTACCGCTCCTGTAATATTCGCACTAGCAGCACCAGTTGTCGCAGCGGAGAACTTGCTTCTTCCNAGCTTCATTGTCACCGTCGCTATTGCTGCCACTGCTGCTGCTACTGCAGCTGCTGCTGGCACTGCTGCTGCTCTTGCTGCTGCTGTCAGTTTCCTCCCAATACGCTGTACTCCTCTTTGGCTGACTGGCTTTTCTTATCCCTGCAGCACCGGCAGCGTGTCGCGGAGCTCTAGAATAAATACAGGTAGTGAGGCTCCTACGTGCGGTAGCCGCTGGTGTTGTAGCTGTTGCTGTTATTGCTGCCTCTCCTGTTCTTATCTGTGGCCCTGCAGATGAGGCGCGCGACCCGCATCGGCCTGAGAGACGAGATGCGGTGGCGCAAGAGTACTCCCTGGCTCTCCCCGCGTTCGGTGCCCTGGTTGTTTCGCTAGGCGAGGTCCTCGACGGCGGTATTTCCGAAGAACTGCGGCGCTGTTGTGTCGAGGCGCTGGCTACTCTTCTGAGAGGGGGTGGTGTCGGCACAGCAGTTGTTGCCGTCGGGAAGCCTGAGCTGCTGTTGCCGCAGGTGTGCCCGTACCCTTCAAAGACACTATGCGCTTTCGTTGAGTCTGTATCGCTGTCACTGGAAGTGGCAGAGTCCCAAGAAGGGCTGTCATCATCAGGTTTCGCTTGGTCCCGCCCTGATAAGGCAGCTGCTGCTGCTTCATTTATAACCTCTGCCGCCGCCGCCACTGACGGGGAAGCGGAGTGCATTGNCTGGCTGGAATGCGTGGTTGTGGTTGTTGCCACTCGCAGTGACGGGAAGGGGTTGAGCTGCTTGTTTGGCCTTCACTTGCACTCCCTTCGACCTTTTCTTTTTCGGTTGACTGACTGTCCCCTCGCTGTTGCTGTTGGTCCTGAGATGACTTGCTCTGCTCTTGCGGCTGCTGGCTTAGCGGCTGCTGTTGGAGCTCTTGGTTTTGCTTTTGCTTTCTGTGTAGCCACTCACCGATTTCAGTCTCACACTCTATGAGCCTCTTCTGCTTATTTTGCTGTTGCTGCTGCAGCTTCTGAAGCTCATGCCAACGCAAGGAATTACTCGTACTGCTCCATCCGGACTGCTGCGCAGCTGCTGCTTGGTGCTCTTCGAGTTCGCGTTGCAACTCGTGCTGCTGCCTTTGTAGGCTCCCGATGGAACGCAGCAACTGCTGCCGCTGTTGCTGCAGCTTTTCGATCCGCGGTTCCGCTTCATCTGCTTCACACTGCCGGCTTTCCTGCCCTTGCTGCTGATCATTTTGCTGGTGAGTGTCATGTTGCTGCTGCTCTGTGGTGAGTTGTTCCGGCTGCACCAGGGTCGGAGAAGGCGTCGACTGCTGCACCGGCTTGGAAACAACAAGCAACTCCGGATGCCTGTACAGTGGCTGATTAGGCAGGAGCAGCTGTCTCGCATAGGACTCAGCATCCAGGAGCGTGATGCGCGCTTCATTCAGTCTGCGAACCCGCAAAAACGTAAACAGCAAATTGTTTGCCACGCACTTCGCTGGCACCACAAATAAACTAATACACCCAGACAGCTAAGCAGTTCAACGGCAGTCTTCAGTAGAGTTACCTTTTAAAGTGGTTCTCGTGTCTCAGACGAAGGTCTTCAGAGAGAGCAGAAGCCTTGTCCGGATGCCATAAAATACTCATGCGACGAAATGCCTACAGATAGAAACAGACAGTGCATGATCTGACCCTAACACTAGGCGGGGAAAACTGTACAGAGCCTCGTGTACAGACAAGCCTCAAGGAGTATGGATGCCAGATGTGGATTGACCAGAAGACTAGGCAACATGACCCAGGCAACAGCAAGCAAGTTACCAACGACCCAAACCAGCCTGCAAGGTGCTTCGAAACGCACGCGATTTACTGCTGCTTTGGGAGCACCCCTTTCAATCCCCAGGACTTGGAAGCTAGATGCATGCAACTGGGCTTCGTACAGTCGTCGCCTGCGCAGAGGAAATCGAGCAGCGCACCGTCGCAGCCACGCAAAAACTCATGCGTATCATGTAGCAATCTAAATTCCCAAACGAAAGACACCTCTCTGATAATATGTTGCAAACTAGCTTTCGGTTACTTCTCCGCCACATCTTCAGAGCAATTAGCCTCGCGAAAAGGTCGCCTACAAGATTCCTAGAGGGCACTATCGAGACGGCCTGTCACGGACTAATTGACTAGCCAAGAAAGCGTCAGAGTAAGTGAATGCGAATAAAAAGGGGAGTTCGTACTTCTGATAGTGTTCAGCGGCGAAAGAGTCTGGGCAGTGCTGCCGCATGAGCTGCATGTAGTTGAGCGCCCCCTCAAAATCTAGCAACCATTCGCAAGCCTGACCAAAAAATGCAGCAAGGGCAAAGATGTTGGTTGCGGCGAGCTGACTCACGTGCGAAGTGCAATCACTACGAAATTGAATACTGCTGAGCAGGACATAGAATTGACCGCAACACTTCCGTCATTTACAGACGTTCGTCTCCGTTGTTCCACATGCAGGTGTCACTTGCCTTATACGAATCGCCTAGTATGCTATATTTGCCACTGTGTTATCGTATATGCGTCGCTCACCTCGGCAGCTGTTTCATAGGCAGCTTTGTAGTTCGGAGTCATGCTTAGGCATAGCGAGCAGCTCTGAAGGCTGCAAATCCAACGGCCAAGACGGAGAGCGCTTCGACCCTGAAGTGCCGCAAATAACCACATAACCGAAAGTGCATGCGGCAGCAGTACCCAACCAACAAGCCAAGCNCTAACAGTTGCTGCGAGGAGACAAAAAGTTGCGGGTCTGCTTCCATATCTGAGAGTGAAAGTAGTTAGTCACAATGACTGCCCCAAAGCCAGTCGTTAACTTTGCAGTGCCCAGGAACCCAGAGTTTCAAACGAGGCGCGAACGCGATCTAGTAGCATTCAGGAGGCCCTGCCCCGTACCTTGTTAAACGCAAGCTTTGCCGTGTTTTCCATGAGCGAAAGATTAGAGGAGCTGACGCCGCCGGTGACCTCATCAAGCTGCTGTTGCTTCTCCAGCAGCCGCTGCTGCAGTTTCAGTGCCTCAGTGTAAAGGGCAAGGGCAGCTTCGTTATGGTGTTGCCTGTAAAGCGAGCTTGCCTGCGCATCCGCATGCATTCGCTTGCGCCACGCAGCATTCGTTAGGCCTGTCTACCCGCTGCTTGTGAAGCCTTGCTGTCACAACGTACTGAATACATTATATAATGATTGCGCACGTAAGCTGCCACCACAACCCACATTTGCAGCCTAGACTCCTGGACATGGGGAGGAAAACACGCGTACCCGTGCGTTGTCTAACTCACCTTGGCTGCATATTCGAATACGACGCTTCGCCAGGCCCTCAAGTTGCACGACACGCCAGAAACTTCTTCTTGAAACTCTGCGCGCTGATGCATTTCTCCTGCCGCTGCAGCTTTCTGTAGCCCACTCAAATGTTGTAGATGCGCGGGTAGCAACAAAGGCAACAGGTCTGCTGGGGTCTTGCCTTGCCTGTTTTGCGCGTAGAGCAGTTCGCAAGGAAGAGATGTCAGGCTAAGCGTACCAAAGAGCTGCGGCAAATTCCTGAAGACAAGTAGCATGGGGTGCATGCCCCATATACAAGACTGCAATGAGAACCAACCTCTCAAGTTTCGGCGCTTTCCCTCTGCTCAGGAAAAGGAAAACCGTGTGACACTCTACACTCTAGAACATGAATGCTGCCCGAAGAGTTGTGGCTAAACTGCGGGCGGGCGTACAAATGAGAACGCTTAGCAACGACAGGAGATGCTGCAGTGTACCGGTGTGCCACTACAATGTAATTGTACACTCCAGTGCAGCAGACTGAGTGAAGCAGCTTGCCTCAGGCAGATGAGGTGGAAGACGTTGTTGCCTGAGCTTCTGTCGGTGAGAGTCGCTGCATGGAGAGCCAGTGGGGCAGTCCCATGCCGCAGAAGCCCTGCTGCCGCAGCCACTCCCCCGGAGCCTCGCAAGAGTAGCTGCAAGAGCACGTGCTGTCTCCCTTCCCCTCGTGTCTCCCAGCTTTCAGCTGGCGTCACGGCAACGTTATCTGTAAGGCTTCCTTGCGGAGATACTCCAGTTGATTTTTTCCCCTGCATCAGCTCAGTCCTACTGCTGCCGTCGTTGCTGGAAAGGCAACAGCTCCCTTCTAAAAATTTGCTGCCGACAGTCTCCTTGAGAAGCTGCAGCCAGCGCGAGTTTGCAAGCAAGACCCCTTGCTGCTTGAGTCGCAGCAATGAAGATATGTTCTGCACGGCGAGAAGAGGCAGCAGCACTTCGTCACACAACGCTGTGCCCAAAACGTCGTATGCCTCCCGCTCCATCGACTCATCTATTGATGCAAGTCCTCCCTGATGCTGCACTTGCAATTCAGTGCTGCTTGTCGCCATACTGGAGGATGCTGCATGTCTTTGTTGCGAGTACACCCGAATCTGCATGCTCTCGGCTCTCAGCCTCTCCAGCAGCATGCCCACGATTTCGGGGTCGGCACCTGTCGCTGGGCAGCGATTGAGAACTTCCTGTACAGCCAAAACGGCAGCTTCTGCTGCCGCTGCTGACGAACGCGCTGACTCCCCGGATAGTCGATTTTCCATAGCGCCGCTGCAACTGTGCAGCGCAGTCCGAAGCTCCCCAACCATTGCCTCGTGCTGGTCATCGCTGCTGCAGCAGCACGACGCGCTGCAACCCCAAGCAGTACATGAAGCGGATTCAGCTGCTTCCACACAGCACCAGAGACCGCCTGCAGCGTATCTGTCCTGCTGCTCCCCCTCAGTCCTCCTGGGCGGCAGTGACAGCCCTCCACTTGGAGGCTGCTGGCGCCCCCCGCCCGTCGCCATCTGTTGAGCAGGCGATTCACTGCAGACACTCCTTTGAACTCCGTCCTTCTCCAAGTCCGCTTCTCTGTCTCGAGAGCTCATTCCGCCCCTGTCCTCTTCAGAGGATACTGCGAGCTGAATACGGTGAGAGAGCTGGCGGCGCAGGCGACGAACCTCGGCATAGAGGTGCTGCGTGTCCTGCTGCTGCTGCTGCCGCACCTCTTCTACCAGCAGTCTTGCCTCATCGCCCAACGCTACACGCTGCTGCAGCTGCTGCAGTGAGGCAGTGACGTCGAGATAGTTGCCTTCTGCTGCCGCGAGGCGATCCGCTCTCTCCTCGAGCTGCTGCTGCAGCAAGCTCACCTGACGCAGCAGCAGCCCAGCTTCAGTTTCCCGGCTTGCGAGCTGTTGTTCTTGCTGCCGAAGCAATTGTTCTTGATGCCGCAGCAACGCATCCTGCTGGTGCAGTTGCTGTTGCTGCTGCTGCAGCAACTGCTGTTGCTGTTGCAGTTGCTTGTGAAGCTGGAGTTGTTGTTGCCTACTAGCATGTTCTCTCAGCTGAATGCGCCGCGCAACTGCATGCAGCCTGGCAGCATCAGCAGACGCATGAGTTGAGTCCGAGTCCTCCTCACTCTCTCCCTGGTGGACAGCCTCCCGCATTGTGTCGTGGAGGCAGTAGTGGGGGCTACGAAAAGTGGCGTCCCTACGCCCAAGGCAAGAAGCAACAGATCTAACGTGTTCACTATACCATACGCGGGAATTTGCAAACTAGTAATTTACATCCGCCTGCATACTGTTACTGTCAGGAAACTCCCACAGCAGGTTGGGTTGGAGGCGAATGTCTCCCACAGGCCTGCTGTTGCTTCCGCATAGGTTGCTTGCAAGGCTTGCGGCGAATTCGTTGGCCTAGGAACAAGAGTCACCAGCCGCACAGACCTTTAGCAGGCCATTTTGCGCGGGCGCGATATGAGGGAGTATGGTGTCTGCGTGACCTCACCACACCCTTTCCTGAAGCCAGGCGGAAGGCCCTGACGGAAGTGAGAGTATATTTCAAACAAAAACCGCTGTAACAACAAACCATGAGCTGCACACGCACCTGCTCCGTCAGGTTGTCCGCCACAGTCGGTAACGCCAACGATGAAAAGGAACAATATAGGCGGGAGCATCCGTCAACTTGGCCCCCTCAGACAGAACGCACACTAAAATGAAAGCTGAGACATTTGATTGCTAAGGGATTCCCAATACAGGCGAGCTGTAACCCAGGAAAAAGCTAATCGCGCCGCAAAATTATGTTCGGGGCCCCGGGGGCCCCGAAGAGGGGGGTGGTGAGGCGGGGCTTAGCAAGGAAAACGGCTATTTGTGGATTTAAAATGATTACACGATATTTTATGCAGATTGTGAGCAGCAAATTCTAACTGCTTTTGGAACAACGCCTGAAAAGACCATCACATCCGCGCTAAACACAAGGAAGTCCTGCATAGCCCCTGATGAGTCCCTGCATTCCGTCTCTGTATGCATGAAACACACAGCCTAGAGAAGCAGCTGAAATCGTGTTTCTATTGTAGCTGAACACTTTAGTGTACATTTAGACACGGTTCCGTTGCCGGCTGGAAATTCCGCCTATATCTGGTTAGGAATACCCGGACATACGAGAAACACCTGCAAACACGATGGTGCCCGAATTTCACGCCTACAAAGCGACATTTTATGTTCGTATCTCTGCTGGCCTGTCCAGGCGGGGTTAATGAGATCAACCACTTCAGCTTCCCACAGCCTAGTTTTGAAGGGCAGGACAACTAGTGTAGCATGTTCTGCTTGCAGTTTGCAGGGGAGCCTTAACTTAGCCTTGGCAGGAGGTGTGTAAGCATGTACAAACGGTCTATGAGGTATTCAGAGGTAAATCATGCAGAAAAGGAAGGTTGAGCGAGTCCTTCATGTGTGCACGCGTGAGGCTGGCTTGCTTCACCAGCCGCAGTGAGGTGCGCTGCAACCCCAGTTCAGGCAGCCTCCTCCCCGCAGCATGCAGGCCCTGAGCTCAACACCCCAGAACGCCTGAGGGCAGGGGACGGTGGTCAGCTGCTTTGGTGAAACTTACTTTAACTCTTTAGCTACACTACAGCTTGCTCCTGTCCTTCATTAAGGTCAGGAGAAAGCGTTATACTTGGCGGCACCGCATGGTTCAGCGGGGCAGGTATGAGCACGAACCCCAAACCCCAATGGGTGGCCTCAAGCATTGAGAAGAAGAAATTATTGTGATGTATGAAAACAAAATAAAATAAAGCCGATTTCCTTTTCTTAAACAAGATCTCTTTCAATTTCAGCTGTTCCCTTTCAGCAAAGTAGAGATTGACTATGATCTGCTCAAAGAGGGGGGGGGATGACACACGGTTTGTGGCCTCACCAAGCAGAAGGCAGTTCTATTTCAGCATCCAATCGGGGGGAAAGTGCATGCTTGCCAAGAAAAATTCAGGAGAAGTGCCTCCGGCTGTGCCGTCCTACGCCATNCCCCGGACTTGTACCTTCGCCTAGAAAATGCCACGGAAGAATTCCAATTACTTTTGGCCTCTTCCTTATTCGAAGTGAATGCACGGCGATTGTGGCTACATTTAGGCAGAGGCTCTAACTTTCCGGAGCACATTACCTCCATGCAGGCCTTCCGAGATGCGCTGCGCTGCAGGTTTATCTGTATAACTGCAAGGGAGCATACCATCGCAGAAATGAGACAACTTACGCAAGGAAAGCTGTCGATAGAGCTGTACACAAGAGAAATATCAGTCGTTGGTGAACCGGAGCCCTCCGGAGCCCTATGGCGGATCCGCAACTGCTCTATCATTGGCTTGTAGCAGGTCTACCTCCGGATGAGGGGCAATCAGTAACCGGTTGGGCTACGGGAAGGGAAATGATGGGTAAAAAGTGGAAATCGCGAACATGGTGGATTAGGTTGGCAGCAGAAAGGACAGAAAAAACGCCACATTTACATCCTTAGCCGGAAAGGAAGAAAACGGGTCTGAAATCACCCTCATTAGGAGCCTATGCGCATCGGGCAAGTGATTGCCAGGCCAGCCCAAAAAGAGACTAGAAGCAACAACTGACCGCAGCCAGTGAATTCAACATCGAGAAAGCAAGAAGGGTATACCGAACAGCACACTTGCTTCTATTACTATCAACAGGGGCTTGCACTTCGAGATTTCAGGCTTATAGAAGAGGCTAGGATACAACTGCGACAAAATCTCGAACAGCTCCGCCAGGGGAGCAAACAGAGCCTTCAGAGAAACGCCCGGCTCCCCAGGCAACGTGCGGCGCAGTGATGGGGCCACAAAAGATAACGGCTGCACCCGAAGATCCGCCTCGAATAAATTCAGTGCTTGTACAAGCACGCAATAAACTGCAGGAGTTACTAGCCCTACTAGATACTGGATGCGAAGTGGATCTGATATACGAAGCCGCAGCAAGGAGGAGCAGCCTACCCATCCACTCATAGGCGCAATCTCTGAGGCTACGTTTCGCGGATGACAGGCATGATACAAGAAGCGACAAGCCGTAAAAATGCTCTCTTAGGGCCAAAATGGGGGACTTTTACGTTGGACCAGTTCACCACGATATAATCCTTCTGGTGACCCAGTGGAAGGCACACATGTGTTCCCCTGATGATGACATAGAGGTTTTCCCGCCAGGAAGTGATAGGAGTGTGCGCCTCTCAGGGCTACCGACGACATTTGGATCTTCTATAGTCAGAGGAATAGAAACTGCGTCCCACGGAAAGCAGAGCGAGGAGGCTCCCATGCAGTGCAGAGGCACTGAACGGAACGACGGAGATATGCATGCACTCCGTTGTGACGTTCTGCCAAACACTGCAGTCTTGCGGAATTCGACCCAGTCAACACCAAAAGAGCGGCAAACGTGGGCAAAATTGAAGGAAGAGTTCTCAGATGTACTCAATAACAACGAGCTAGCGGCGCGCAGGCTACCCGCAGAACGCTCAATGCATCATATCGAACTCATTCTCGGCGCAGCCCCAAGTTTCGCTCAGACGACCGCCATATCCTGAAGAGGAAATTCACCTGCAGGCCGATGAACTTCTAAGAAAAGACAAGGCCGTCAACTAGCTGCTTTGGAGACAACCCAGTGTTGGCGAAGAGGAAGTACGGCAGGTGGCGCATGCCCCTCAGCAAAATCCCAGTAAAACCGAAGTTTCCGATGCCCCGGATCGACGAAATCGTTGGCCACCTACAGGCTTCAGCGGTGTACTCAGCGTTTGACTTCGCCGAGGCATTTCTGCAGTACCCAATTCACCCGGCGGGCAGGCACAAGACGGCGTTCCACACAGCACCCATAAGTTGAAGAACACTTGTATGCCAATTGGCCTCGCAGACGTACCCGCCCAACTCCAGATGTAGGTTAATCACGATTTCTTGACGCAAGTCGATCAGGCGTGGATGGTAGTGTGCATGGATGATGTGTTTGTGTTCAGCCGCTATGTGCAGGAGCACTTGTAGCACATCCGGACGGCGCTGCAACTACTACGTGAGAAGTAGTAGTTCGTGAAAGCGCACAAGTGTTCGTTCTTCATGCAAATAATCAGTTTCCTAGGGTTTCGTGTCTCTGCAGCAGGATTTGAACGAGATCCTGCAAGGATCGATGCGATCCTAAGGTGGCCCCTACAACTGTACGCGCAGACGGACGTTCAGGACTTCCTCGGGCTCCCTTAATACTGCCGTATTTTCATTCCTGGATTCGCTCGCATTGCTGCCGCTTTACCTGATCCTTTTAAGAAGGAGAAGCAGTNAAGTTCTTTCCCTCACAACCGATGCCAACAGCACAGCAATCGGGGATCTGCTGTCTCGGCAGGTTAACGACTTGAAACACCAAATACTCGTTGCTACTCACACCGCTTCACAGAGAGGGGCCAAAAGTATCCGGTACGGGGGGAGGAGCTTTACGCGGTCTGGTGGGGTGTAAAAGGGTGATTCAATTACCTCTATGGCAGGAACTTTACTGTCCAAACCGATCATCAATCGCTGACAGGCCTAAGCAACCTCGACAGCACCACCAGCAAGTGCAGACGATTGCCAAGACCTGCTATCTCGCCTTCCATTGGCACATCTGGGAAGGCGCACTTGTGCTTTCCGCCAGAGTGGTGGGCATATGTAGCATGGTCCATAATGCATGCTCTCTGGCCTTTATCTAGGAGAGAGGCGAGCCGCAATGAAGGTAAAGAGTTAAAGCAAGAGTTTCCCAAAGCAGATAACCTCCTTCGCCTGGCCCTAGGCGTCCTGGGCGTTGAGCTCAGGGCCTGGGTGTTGCGGGAAGCAGCACGCCGCAGCGGCTAGTAGTACAAGCCAGCCCCACGCGTGCACGCAAGGAAGTTTCACCGAAGCTTCCTTTGCTGCATGCTTTATCTCTGAATGTACTTGTAGAAAGTTTGCAAGCGTTTACACGCAGCGTGCCAAAACCAAGTGACAGCTTCTCCGCTAACTCATGCTGCATGGTTTGCCCGCAGTCAGCAGGAAGGCCTTCACTTGGTCTTTGTATGTTGCGCGTAAGCAAATACAAACGTTCTATAAGGTATTCAGAGGTAAAACATGCAGAAAAGGAAGCTTCAGCAACTCCGCAATGTGTGCAAGCGCGAGGCCCACCCCCCTCACCCTGCAGCTGCTAGATGCGCTGCACAACCAACGCAAGTCCCTCAGCTCAACGCCCAGAACGCCTGAGGGCAGGTGACGGTGATCAACTGTTTTGGGGAAACGTTTACTTTAACTCTTTCGCTACACTGCACCTGGTTTCTGTCCTTGATTAAAACCAGAGAGCACCCGACATGTGTTCCCGCGCACCTCGCCGCAACTACTGATGCGAGCCAGCCACGTATGTGTAAGCACTACAAAGCTTCCTTTGCTGCATGTTTTATATTTTTAGATACTTGTTGAGCATTTGTATTTGCCTGCAGGCAGCATACTAAGGTCCGGCAAATGCTCTCGTACTAACTTTGGGAAGACAGTGCTACGCCGCGACCACTGTGTCTGGCGCGCAGCGAGTATCGCCAAGGAAATATGAGCAAATGATCACTGTAACATATCTTTTCATGAATCCACTAGAACACAAGCGATTTGCGTTTTGGTGATCATAAGGCGGAAAGCGTTTACCGAGCTCCAGTGCCGGCGCCGCCCCAAAGCCCCACGCATGCGCGGAACGATGCCTCGCAGCTGCGGGGAAGGTCAGAGGTGAAATCCTGTCAGCGGGAGGGGCTAAATGATGAGTTAAACAGTCCTCCAAGGAGTTTCCTTACTGACGCTGCTTGTGAAAATGAAGACGGTGTACTCTGAACAGAGCGTCCGGGTGCCCGACGGAGGTAGGCGGTTTACCCCACCATGCGCAGCAAAGGCTGAGTTCAAGCTTTCCTGCGCCCTTCCCTGCCTATTATTCCGATTTACATACACGCAAACTCGCTTTTTTGTTGCCTCTGGTTGTTGATGGGGCCCCAAAACTCCATCATTGGTGCTTTTTAGTCGTGGCTTGGGGCGCGACGGCGTCGAGGCGGTCCGCAGTTGGGAGTTTCCACTGTTGAGGTGTTCAACATCTATAGAAAGCCTCCACCTCGCNTCGAGGCGGTCCGCAGTTGGGAGTTTCCACTGTTGAGGTGTTCAACATCTATAGAAAGCCTCCACCTCGCGGAGGTTTTGAGCTGAAACTCCTACCTAGTAGTTTGTGCGGTTGGACTCCATAGGCTTAGACATGTGTTTGGTGTTGTGGATTGAGAGGGCCGCTCCTCCTGATTTTATGCGGATGCGCGGGGACCATTGACCATTGAGGCTGAACGTGCATCTCATATTTGGCGAAATTGTGTGGGAATTATTCGTGACGTTCCTTATCTTGCGATACGTTGTTGGTTTGGGTCCGTTTGCAGTATCGTATTGGTTGTGGTTGGCGGCTGCTATCTCGGTTGGCATGGTGGTAGCACCCGGCTGCGCGGGTTCGATTGCACTGTTAATCATCATCTATCGTGCGCGCTTGCTTTGTTTTTATTTGATACGGAGGCATCACAGGTTGGAGGGACTTGCTGAATGGCGATAACATCACTGTTCTCGAGTGTTGTTGTGTTGCCTTTGCGTTCCGCAGTGACTGTCTCCGTTCGAAGCAGGGAGGTTACAGTGAAG
>NW_024015469.1:0-3994 GCF_000499745.2 Eimeria mitis
TATATATATATATATATATATATATATATATATATATATATATATATATATATATATATATACGTATATGAATTCACCGAAGCTGACACAAGTTGGTTCATCTAATAAAATCCGATGATACAATCAGAACAAGTCTTACAGAGCCATTACTGTAACGCCGTGTAGCTCAGCAGGGCAGGCAGGGTAGGGTGAAATACCCTTTGGAAAGGATAAAACCGAAACTTTTAAATTCTAAACTATACGAAGTACTTAGGACTGTGTTTGTATAGCCCGCAACGCTGGTGAGTAAGCGCGGACGGCTAGACCTGACACCCCTTCGGAGTTTCTTACGATAGCCAAGACACGTAAGGAAGGAAGATCAGGACGGGCACTAAACAACAAGGGGATGCATGGAATATAATTTAAATCTCACGACCCGCGAGGGTTTCAGTTGATGAACAAGCGAGAAATAGGAAGTCTGCCGCGTGGGCACAGATTGATTCCATTCGTCTTGATTCTAGAGGCGCACCTGTTCCTACTCTTATCACGGGGTTATATTCTTATTGTTATATCAATACTAAAGGGTGCATACTCGGTTCTCAGGAAGTTCAGGGTTTCTGAGCCTGCCGTGCTAAACCCCCGGACATTACAATTATTCTTTCGGGTCTTTAGCCGTCAGTCGAAATAACACAGTCGGTGGCACAAAAATAAACGTAAACACGTGCAGCTGAAAAGTATTCCGAAAGCCAAAGGTCTCAGCCGTCTACGGCGCAGCCCAAGACCCGTTCTCCAGAGACTCCCGGGGGAGACTCTGTAGTCGGTCTCTCGTCGCAACCGGTTATACTGATCTCAGTATGTCCGGTTGCCTTCGGCCGGCGTTACGTTATAGAGCTTCCGTTTAGGGGCCGTGTCTGTTCCGCTATACCCTTCTGTCACTATTCTGTCTGAGAATATCTAAATGACGTTTTTCAGCTCACACTCGAACTTGAAAATCACGCATCTATTCACCTTAAGTTCCTTAAATCATCGACTACCTTGCAGCCAACAATTGTCCCCAGCTAATGTCTATGATCCACGCTACAGTTGATACCACCACGTCGTCATTGTAGAGCTGTGAGCAAAGAATCTTACTCCCACCGCCGGGTTGCCTGGTGTAAAGCACTTAGGTTAAGGAGGCGTTTCGCATGAGGTTATGCAAGGGTTTAGATATTCACCCAGTCGAAAGTTCGCTTAATGGGGATTGATCAGAATATGCCGCTTGGGTGCGACAAACGACTGGGCGCCTCAACTGACTGAACTAAGCGCACTATGCCACCGCATTCTGGGGAAGACCTCTCACTACAGCTAAAACAACTCATTAAGAATAATTATGCATCTAGAGAGTGTCCAAACATTACTGGCGCCGCGATGCAGGGGCAGTGGCTGAAATTCTTGTGTTCAGGGCGTGTACTTTCATATTCAAAGTACATTTAAAGGGCCCTGCGCTTACCATTTCCATCATCTCTAGGGGAAAGAGAGTAAAGAAGATAATGATTATATCTAAGCAAGGGTGGCATGTTCCCTGAGTGCATCCGGGCTATGGACGGCTTCCGGCCTACGCTAGGATAGGGTTGGTGTCTCCGATATAATAGACTACTTCGGCGCAAATAACATAAGCAACTGCCACTTCCACCGCCTTGGCTGAGAAGGAAGAAACTGGGCTTAAAAACGACGCCGACGTAGATCCTATGGAAACTGGGGCTGTGAATGCCTGTTCTCAACACAAATGGATAAGAAAGGGGAACTGAGAGCAGTCGGAAAATCTGGCATCCAATAAAATGAGGAAGATGCATTGGGCTGCATTTGTGCTTCTGTTGCATCAGGGACGTCTCACAATTTGATGTTACATACAAATGAAAAGAGGAAAGGGACTGGAGAGGCAAAAGTTCGAGAAGCGTCGCCAGGGGCGCACACGACGGTCAGGCAAATGCTCCGCCCCGGCACCCTAGAAACGTGCTAGGCAGTGATGGGACCGAAATAAGGGGTAGCCTCACCTGCAGATCCCCCTCGAGTCAAATCGGTGCTCACTCAAGTTCACTGGTCAAGAGTTGTTTGCATCGATTGATACGAGATGGAAACGGGATAGAATCTCGGGAGCCACCGTCAATGGGTGCAACATAACCGTGAGAAACTCCCCCGTTTGCAGGCCCCATAAGCGGAGTTTCGAGTCCTAGGGATCTCAGGGCCCTCGGCAACTTGCCCCACTCATGTCGGTATGTACATTGATCAGTACCTTCTGCTCTGCGGCGTGTGCACCCAGCGACAGCTGAACGGTGGCGTAACCCACTACAAGTTCAGGCACGGACCCGCGTTCCCTCCAACGACTGAGTGGTAAAGGACTAGGGCTCAGCAGGGCAATCCAGAAATACTGAAAACCCACGAAACCAAAGCAACAACCAATATTTTCGGACAACCTGCTGCAAATTGAGCTCTATGATACGTATTGGGGTGCCTAATCGATAGGATTTAGTTGGATGTAAATATGCGCACCCTTAGATGCAGGCTTGCCAAGAATGAGTTTGTATACTGACAAGCCTAGGGGAACGGGACGGGAACGCAAGGGCAGCCCACAGAAAATCTGCCGGGAGACGCCAAATGTTCCTAAATTGGTGAGAAACAATGTTTTGGGGCTGTAGGGCTGTCGAGCCTAAGTTCTCCCCAGGGACTCCCGGGGGGCAGTCCCCAGATGTAACCTGTTACTGTGGCTGGTTGCCGTCAGCACCGCCCCTAAAGTTAGTGCCCTCTAGTGCTTGCGGATGCTGTGCTGGAATCCCCTCTATTTGTCTAATAGGAATCCCCTTATTGACCTAGATGTAATGGCGAAGCCGACATTTGGCTACCTATCTAAAACTCGTCTCTCTAACGAAGCTAGAAGAGTTGATACACTGTAGCGCCCATCCATGAGAATATTCCCCTCCGGAATGAAGGCATGTGCCACGGGTACGCTCGTAAAAGGGAACCCGGGGTGGGTGCGGTGCGGAGAAATATAGAACTAGGGTGTCATAACATTCATAGGTTGGGGGAAGGGTCGAACGGCATGCAGCCGTGCCGATCCGCTCCTTAATCGTAAACAGAGCGTCGAAACGTTTTTGAAACTTTGAATATGAGTTTTGGGGCGGCAGATGGCCGGTGCTATGGCATACTTCGTCGCCAAGGCGAACACGAAGTGGGTGAGAATCCACATAGTTCTCCCGATCTCATCTGGCTCATTGGCTATGGCATTGGGCATGCTCACAAAGGCGACGGAAAAGTTTGGTTCTGGGTTGAGTGATAGTTGGCGGTTAAGGGATACGTCGCCACGCACGAAGAAGGGCTGGGCGGTTGGTAAGGTTGGCTGCAGGCTTCCAAGTCGCACGATCCTCTGGAGCACCTCGCCACTTGACAAGATATTGAGTATCTGCGCCTGAGCCGCGTTGGTCGAGGATATAGTCGACCTCGTAAATATCGGTGGGACTACCGTCCGGAACCTTTACCGGTAGCCACCCACCAGCTGCTTCCTTGGACTGCATCTGGGGGTAGCGGGGGCGGTCGGGAATGAGCTGCGAGACGTGGAAGACGTTATGACACGTGTACGTCGGCGGAAGCTCGATACAGTAGGCGACCTGGCTGATGCGTTTCAAAGCCGTGAAGGGACCGCGAAACCTAGGCTCGAACTTGGAGCACTGGTTGAGCCCCGGAAGGTTACGGCTGCTTATCCAGACCCGATCACCTGGGTTGTATTGCAGCTCTCGTCGGTGAGCGTCCGCATAGTGTTTCTGCTTCCTCTTCGCCTTAAGGATATGGCTCTTGGCTCGATCACACAGCTGCCGGAATAGTTTGGTCATAGGCGCGGTTAACGTCGGCGCGAGAGTACCGACGACATCGAGGTCTGCTGCTGTGACAGGGTTCTGTCCGATCATGACTTCGAAGGGACTGAGTTCTGTGGAAGAATGACTGGTTGTGTTGTACGCGAGCTCGCTGCCGTAACCGGATTTTC
>NW_024015470.1:0-3991 GCF_000499745.2 Eimeria mitis
TATATATATATATATATATATATATATATACGTATATGTCCCCAGTAGAGCAGCACATATATATCACAGTTGTATGTTCGTACTGTTGTAGCTTCAGCTGTTTTCACGCAAGCTGGCATTACTGCCCCTGCAAGCAATCCTGCTACGGAAAAACTGAAGAAGTTAATATAAATCGGTGAAGTCGACGAGTGTTATGGAAAACAGTACTGCTGGAATTTGGTATATCTGACCTTTCAAGAAGCAGCATAAACCGTAAAAAGTTATCCTCCGACTGTGTTTACACTTGCAATATCTACTTCCAGGGGGGCAAGTAGCCCTATGAAAAGCGTGCATTTGTCTGGTTATATGTTTGCTGCTGGTTGAGTTGTGCTGAATATTCAAATAACCAAATTGATATACAAACAATTATATTAATGTTTTGGGGTACTAACGTGACACTAACGGCGAATCGCAAACGGCTATATAGTTGTTCATATTCTTAATTTTCTTTTTCGTGGTCTTTCTGTTGTATGGCTTCTGACATTCTTTAGATATTAAGTGATTTCAGACATCAATTCAACTCTTTTGATATGAATTGCTTTGCTTCAGTATCTAGTGCAGCTCTCGCGGCCTCAGAATGTAAAGTTTACACTCTGATATTTCTTCATAGATTCGCTGCTTTTCAGCTCAATGCTCTATCCAGCATGTTGCTCAGAGCAGCAACTACAGTTGGGCTAATTACGCAGCAAGTGAACCTTCGCATACTTAGGCAAACAACGGCGGTTTCGACAGCTATGAGCTGTGCATAAGGGTGGACGGATAAGCGGAATAACTAGGTAGCTAGCTAGCTAGCTAGCTACCTACGCGGCGGAAATCTGCCTGTCTAGGCAGAGATAGCTGCCAGGATGGCGACCAAACCGGCAGTTAGAATGCTGGGAACGGCAGCACTTGCAGAGCTGGTTACAATAGGATCCTCCAGATCCTCCTCCTTCATATCTTTTAATTGAGTTGTTCGTTCCTTAAGTTCCTTGAAGTACTCCTCGCTGCAAGGAAGACGAAACAACCAGACAGAAACGAAGAATGCATTACCAGCCGTTGTTGCTGTTCACGTCTCACTCCTTTCATAAGACCGGTCTAAACATTCAACACCAAAAAAACAAGCTTACCTAAAGGCTGCTTCGTTCTCTGCTGCTGCAGGCTTTAATTGGCAGAAAAGCACAGACTTTTCTGGTGTTCCTTCATCTGACTCCGAGAGCACGTTAACTGCTGTTGTTTTGACGCAATTTGCAATGACACAGCCGACTTTAGTGCTGCTGGATCCGAGAAGGTGCAACACGCTGACAGCAGCATCCTTTTTCCATATATCTTGCCACGCCGTTGTGCCTGTCGGATATGTTGCGCTGTGAAGTGTACACAATCAGCGCAACACAACACAAATGTATGGAGTCGAAGGTGCAAGAAGGGAAAACGGTGATGGCAATGTATCATCACTGTCGCTTCGGTTTGCTAGGGAAGCAGGTGCTACCGAAGATGAGTATCGCATCTGCTTACCCGATTGCTTCCAGTCCGGTTCTGAGAGCCTCCTGCACCAGACTGCGGTAGTCAGGAGTTGCTGTGTATGCGAAAGTGTGGTGGAATATCTTCTTCTGGACACCCAAAGGATGAACGGAACGACAAAACAGCTTTCTTATGTTCAGTCCGTCTCAGACAATCATAGGGATAAATGCATAACTTCTGTCGAGTCTGACAACGGTGCTTAGAGTTCAGACCTTCAGCTGGTGTTGAGACAGCAGTAGCCTTAGTAAAATCATGCAGACAGGCCTGTTGTGTGTATGCGCTCACAAGATCGGTTGTTAGCAATGCGTCGCACGAGGCTTGAGTTGTTCCTTCGCTGCCTTGTACTTGTCCCTGCAAGGCGGTGACTGTATCAGTGTCCACTTCGACTGCACTGGTCTTAGCCGAAATTTTTCCATTACGGGCCAACTTGACTGTCAAGTAGGCGTCTGCAAAGAACAAAGGCGTAGAGGAAAATCAATGTGCAATGAAGAGACCTCCCTCTGACTGAGCCGAGTAGCGGACGGCTTGACGGCAAAGAATACGGGAGAGAGCACAAGAAATACAGGAATTATAAGCGGTAGCACGTTTACCTTCGCCTACTTGTGCTACTTCATATTTATATTTTGCTGGGGTTTCCGCCCCGCATTGGAGCCCCAAGAGTCCGACGAGGCAGAAGGCTGCGGCGGTCTTGTAGAAGGGAGCCATTGTGACAGAAGGCAAGAAAACTTTTAAAAAGGTGTATCGGTGAGAGAAATATAAGTATTCAAATTGAGGAGAGCGGAAAAGACGGCAAGCAGTTCGGAGTTCTTTGCGTGGTCCTGCACTCGCGTGAACGGCGAATGCCAAAAAACGGGACAGCAAAGCCAAAATTGCAAACAAAAGATAAAATTAAAGAAATTAATATTCAGCAACAATAAAACAAACATAAATTGTTGTGCATGACTTATCCTCTGAAATAAACCATTTAATTTAAACAAATGCAAAAAACAAGCAACACCAGAGACGCGGCAGGTCGGCAAGCGCGGCAGGTCGAGGTCGTAAGAGGAGAGATCTCCGTGGGTTGTTGCTTTCGCCTTGGTTTCGGGTTCTGTCTGCCTTCTCATACCACTCAACTGTTATAAGCCAATTAAACAAATCATTTTACTTCCAATTAAATCTATATCCATCTCCAAAAACGCTTTTTATGGGGGGATACAGGGAGAAGCCCTCCCTCTGCCTCCTGCTCATTCCGGGGGGTGCTGTGGCCCCCTTCCGGTGCTCTACGACTGGGCTTTTTTGCGCTTTGAAGGCCTTCATCTGCCCTTTATCCGTGGATCGTGTTATGGCTTAGTGCCACATGCGGACAGCGCAAGCGGCGGCAATGGTGTGTAGCAGCTTCCTTGGTGTTTGCAGACGTCTCCAGAGCCAGTGGCTTGGTTGTGGTGGCGGTCTGAGCGAAGGGTCGATGCTGGTGTTTGCACGGGCAATGAAGCATAAATTCCCCTCCCTAAACCAAAATAATAATTAATTAATTTATCAAGTTGTTTAACTGCAAACAAATACCGTGGATATACCCCAGCTAGTCTCGAAAACATGTTGAACAGAAGTCCGAGGTTCTACGGTTCAGGGTCTAGGGTTTCGGGCCTTATGGTTTGGCAATTGAAACAGGATCTGTAGCCCGATCCGCCTGAAACTTTGTTTTGAATTTCTGCTGGAGTGCGGGCTGGTCTCTGGCGGCCAAGTTCCTGGCGGCCAATGAATGGGGTAGCATTTACCTGCAGTGTTAATCAATGCGGGGGGTTGGTGCTTGGGTAATACCTAGGCCCGTCATGAGCTGCAGCAGAGTGAACACGCGACGAAAGCTTTAAAAAAAAACTGCTGATAATCTCCTCCCCATTCTTTAAGTACCCCAGACACGGAGGTACAATGGCCTGAGACTGATGTTGAGAGGGGGTGACCTCTAGCGAGTTGCAATAAACCCTGCTGCTGCAACAAACCCTGCTGCTGCCTCCTGCAGAGCGGTTGTAGATTAGAGCATAAGCAGCTGCATTGATCTTCTTAGCTACTTTGTTAAATTAAGATGTGGACTTCCTTCTTCTCTCAAAAGCATTTACTTCTTGCTGGGGAGCCGCCTGTACAACTCCTCCTTGTTGAGTTCAAGGCGACGGTGCGGCGAGTAGAAGAAACTGAATTTCAGAGTACTATTGGACAGAATGATGAAGTATATTCGAGGAACAGACAAAATATGAATAATAAATAAAATAGATACTTTTTATGAACATCGTTGTAGGCAATATTAAACAATAAATTGGATGAAATGCTTCGCGATCCACATTGACTGCAGAAAAATTTCCTATAAATATGTTCTTTTGCAGCTTAATTACACAAGAAGAGCCAAGGCATAGATATATGGTACCACCGCAACAACACACACACGTATATATATATATATATATATATATATATATATATATAT
>NW_024015471.1:0-3991 GCF_000499745.2 Eimeria mitis
TCACAGCGTACACGGATCACCAAGCATTGACATACCTGCAGCAGATTAATGCGCACAAACCACTGCGTGGTCGCAGGGCACGGTGGCTGGACTTTCTCGCGGACGTCCCACACCTCACCATAACGTACCTCCAAGGCGCCCACAACACAGTCGCAGATGCCATGTCCAGACACCCGCAGCACCAGCCAATGGCGCTCAAGACGTCCCATCCTCCCCTAGCCCCTCTCGTCCACTCTCGAGAAGCGCCCGCGCCCCAGACCTCCCGCTATCCCACCCGCTCCTCCTCGGGCAATTCACCTCGTATCGACTTCCGGGCGATTGCTGGACTTCGCTCCCAACGAACGCGCGTTCGACGTAACTCATCCCCCGGCTCGTCCTCTCGGGTGCCAGCCCTGCCCCAGGCTACGTTGGAAACGCACCACCGTACGACCAACCCACCGGCCTCCCCACCCCCCCCGCCGAGCACGGAGCAGCCGGTCGTCACCGCGTACACAGAGCCGGTTCCGGATTCGCCCACGGTATCAGACTTCCTGACCCCCCAACGCTGGGAGGAGGGTTACAACCGCTGCCTCGTCTTTCGCGATATCGTTCTTGCGGCAGACCGCCAGGACTCGGTGGAATTTCCTCAACAGCTTCAGGGCAGACGCTACCGCTTCAAATTCTGCCGACCTTAACTACACGTCTGCATCCATGGCCTATGGCGAATCTGCCCTCCAACTTTGCCGGAATTCCTTTCACACATCCTTTACCGCCCCCACGACCACGTAACGGCGGGCCATCGCGGGGAACGCAAGACGTTCATGTCTCTTAGTAAGCTCTACTATTGGCCTGGTATGCGGGCCTACGCTGCTGCTTATGTCGCGTCTTGTGTTCAGTGTAGGGCATCGAAGGCTATCTCTCGACGCCAAACGGGTCTCCTCCAGCCCCTCCTCGTCCCGTCTAGGCGCTGGAGCCACGTCAGCCTAGATTTTTATAACGGACTTACCACTCACCCCGCGAGGCCACGACTGTATCCTTGTCCTCGTCGATTCTCTCAGTAAAATGGCCCATTTATCCCTACCAAAAAGACAGCCACAACAGCAGACACAATCGAACTTCTTGCGGATCGGTTAATTCGTTACCATGGCTTTCCCGACGTTCTCATTTCTGACCGTGACCCTCGCTTCCAATCCCAACTGTGGCAGCAGCTCTGCCAACGATTCCACATAAAACCTGCGATGTCCTCATCCTACCATCCGCTGTCAGATGGTCAAACCGAAAGGTAAACCGTACTCTGGAGCAAATGCTCCGAATGTATATACAAACTGACGAGAGGGACTGGGAGCGACTCTTACCGGCATTAGAACTCGCCTACAACGCCACGAGTCACTCGTCGACGGAGCTCTCTCCGTTTGAGATCATGATCGGGCAAAACCCGATCACAGCAGCGGACTTAGATGTTGTGGGAAATTTGGCTCCGACTCTCACCCCTCCCATGACGAAAATCTTCCAGCAGTTATGTGACAGGGCACAAAGACATATCCTGAAAGCCAAATGGCAGCAGAAGCAATATGCGGACGCCCACCGCCGCGACGTCCGCTACACACCCGGCGACAAAGTCTGGATCAGCAGCCGCCATCTCCCCCCCCTCAACCAGTGCACCAAGTTGGAGCCCCGCTTCCGATGACCCTTCCCTGTACTGGAACGCATTGGTGCCGTTGCCTATCGTATTGCGCTCCCCCCCACCTATTCTTGTCACACTGTTTTCCATGTGTCGCAGCTTGTGCCAGATCGTCCCAGGGATCCGCTGATGCAAGCAAAGGAGGCCGCAGTCGGCTGGCTGCCGGTACAAGGTCCAGATGGAGTCCCAACGGACTCCTACGAAGTCGACTATATCCTTAATCAGCGCGGTTCGGGCCCAGACACTCAGTACCTCGTCAAGTGGCGCGGAGCTCCCGAAGACCGCGCGACTTGGGAACCGGCTGCACACCTCACTAACTGTCCGTCCATCCTCCGTGCCTGGCGCCGCTATTATAAACGCGCACGGGGCGCGCAGCGGGATCCGCAGAGTGTTTTCGCCGCCACCGACAGCGTCGATCCCCCCCAACCTCCCGACCACACCCCCTTTCGCCAGGACGGGGGAGCGGTGGCACGCTGCCCATCGGCAGTCGCACCACCTACGCCTCATGCCATCCCGAAACCGCAGAATAGACTCCAAACATCAGCAAGCGACGGAGAAGCTCAGGGGCGGAATCGGGAGGCACGAATGCTGGGGAAAGGAGGATCGGGATTACGGAGAACCAGGAGTACGGAAGGCAAAGGGAGAACGTAGCGAAGACTCCTCGGGAGAGGACGTGAGGGAGTTCAAGAGAAGACGAGAGTTTTCCGACCGATGGCGAGAAATTTCCGACCGCGGAGGGAGGTTGTAGTGCACTGGCACTACAATGCTGACTCGGAGACGGTCAGTGGGCAAACAATGACGGAAAGCCTCTAATTGTACGTAAAAGTGAGAACAGTGACAGTCAACTGTAGGCAAATTGATAGAATAGGGAACCCGCCTTCCCTCCGGAGGCGAAGCCGTAAGTAAGAGGGACGGCAAGGACGCCGCGACCCATACGCAGACCCCCCTTGCGGTTCTACGGTCTAGTGACCGACCACCCTTGAGGGAGGGTGATCGGTCACGGTCAGAGGTTTTAGTATCCCAATCAACCAATTTTCCTTCTAATATTTGCCCACTATAATTATTCTCAACGTTACTCCCTCCTGATAGTTCGCATACCAGCTTCCCGTTGCGTTATATGGCAGCTAGGCATAGGCCGTGTCAGCGGTGGGTGTCACGGCAGTGTATTACAGTGGTCCGGTTGGTATACCATGCCATCCCACGCACCGCCGGTCATATGGTACCTGTGGGGACTTTGTTTTCCCCGTCTGTCTTTTGTTTATTTGCTGTATTTTAAATTACATATATATTTTTGTGCTTAGCATCAAGCGCTTAGGTGGCTGTTTTCTGCCGCCGAGAAGAGCCTCGGGGGTCATTTTAGCCGGTGAGCGATTGCGTCTTGACACATGAAAGCTCCATGTTGTTGCCTGTAGAGCATTTTACCTGTTTAGTTTGAATGTTTGCTGCTGTGGCTTTATTAATATTGCAGATCCTGGTGCAGGTGTTACCATCTTCGTTTGTTCGTTACGCGAGTTGCTGCTTCACGCAGCAGGGGAATCCGTTCCCGGCAACCATACGGCGTGTAGCACAATCTGCTGCTTCGCCACTTTTCTATTCCATCCATTTCTTTTTTGTTTATTTCCGAATATTCTGCACTCATTGTAGTATTTGCAGTGGCCTAGCTCCTCAATTTATCCTTTCCCGAGCTTCCGTTTTCTTCTCTGGTGCCTCGCCAGTGGTTGTCCCCCTCACCTCTCTGTCTCTTCGGTCCCTTCTGAGCATCTATTCGGATTCTTTTGTTTTACGTCCTCTGTATACTTCTTTATAAGTACCGCATTATTTCAGGCCACTACACGGCGGGGCCTTTTTGCCTCGGAGTCCCTTCCTCTTACCCCTCCGTCACTTCAGGAGATTCCCACTCCCGCCGTTCCGGCAACAGCAGCAGTAGCAACAAAGGTTGCATCAGAAGCTGCAGAAGTACAAAAGGGTTCGCAGCCGAAGCAGAGCCCACTGCTGCAGCAGTTAGCAGGCAGTGCTCCCGCCGGTTTTATTTGAGGTATTGTTTTATGGTTTTATTTGAGTCATTGTTTTATCCCACCAGGTTCTTACGCCGCACAAAAACCAGATGCATAATTTTACCATCTCTGGCTGCTCGGGAGGCCTGGGGGAATCTGCTTAAGCGCTGGGGCACTTCTGCTGTTGCTGCTGCTGCAGCAGCAGCAAGAGAAAGCAACGGCTTTATTTCAGGGTGTGGAGCCCTCTATAGCTTTTGTATCGGCTGGTGGAAGTTACCACGGGATGCCGAACTCGGTACATGTACACCTTAGCGGAGGGGCTCCGGTGAAAGGCTAC
>NW_024015472.1:0-3972 GCF_000499745.2 Eimeria mitis
TCCCCAGCTTCCGCTTGCGCCTTTTTTTCTGGGCATGTGAAGTATGCGCAGTCCACCTTGGGACTCTCCTCAGGATTGAACAGGGCTATCAAAGAGATATTTTGGGCGCTGGTGTATGGAGATGCGGTGCTGCTGTAGGCTGGAGGCAGACCGCCAAAGTTAGCGAGGGCTTCTTTCCAGTGATCCACTGCGGCCTGGCAGTCAGCATCAGTTCCTTCTTGCACTGCGTAGGCGTAGGTACCATCAACTTTAATTTCTTCTACAGTCGCTTCGTTCTATTCACATTGCACATACCACACAAATTTGAGGTTAAGACTCTGGACAAAAGGCAGGATCCTCCTTCTATTGTAGGATCCGAGCATATAACATACACGACGGAGTGGCTTCAATTCTAAGCCTTACGGCCCTCATGGATTCGCAGACACTTCCTAGGTAAGCTTGATCGAGGGTTTCTTCAGTCGAGCGACCTTTCTCCTTTGAATAGATCGGCAGCTGGCTCTTCGCTTCGTCTCCAAGTTGGAGTTCAACGAAGCCAGCAGTGCTGCGCACGGCGTTCATTTCAGCCAAGCAATCCACTCTTTCTGCATCCACCCAAGCGAAGTAAACGCCCGTTAGTCAATGCTTTCCCCTTCGACTCAACTTTCTGCAATACAAAATGGGTTGGTAGGGACGTACTAGCGCTGTATTGAGCGGGGCTGTCGTCTCCGTGCGCCTCCTTGGCCAAACAGAAAATGGCCGCAGTCGCCAACGACAGGAGCTTGAGCCCAGCCATTCTCGTGAACTGGAAAAAACGAAGTAAACCAGATTCTCCCGAGAAAAAGTGAAGTGAACTGAAGTGCTGCACAAATTGGGTCAAAGTCCCCACCACAACGATCCCGCAGTGCAGGAGTCGCGGAGCTCGCGTCGGTAGCGGTGCCCGCGGTCTCGAGCCAGACCGGTCGGCAGCATTGTGCTGTGCACATGAGCAAACCATTCCACCTCAGACTCCTTCCTCTGTTTCTTTAGGCAAACATCAATGGGTTTTTTGAGGTGTTTTCTTCTTAAAGCATACACTAACATGTGAATAAGTGAATAACTTCGCCGAAGCTCGTTTGTCGACTCCAAGTTCGATGCGACTATTCTGCAGGCGTGCAACAACGAAGGAATCATGGGCCGCAAGCTGCACTTTGTACGTTGGTACGAAGGGAGTTTCATTTGCCATCCGCTAGGCTCTTGTTAAATCCATTTGCGTGCCGGATTATCTGGTGTCGTCGAGCAGAACTCAGTAAACGCATCTTTTTCTCCACAGTAGGTTTAATCGTAAATGCACGTGCCGTCTGTCTCCCTTGCGGAAGCAGACCGCTCTTTTCTGTGTTTCCCATGGTAATGGGCAGGCGGTGAAGTATCTCCAGTCCAGTCTCTGATTCGGTAGAAATTAAACTGAGAATACATAGGCAATGCGTGCCATCGGGCCTCTATAGGTCTTCTACAAATGAGCTTACAAACAAAATATGCTGGATTAGCACTTACCCTCCTAAAACGGATCGAAACAGAAGAAGTAAATCGGCTCAAAACATCATGGAAGAGTTTCAAGCCAGCTGAATGTATCACAGCGGAACGAAAGCCTACAACTGTTTAAACTGCCGCGCACCAAGTAGCGAAGTGCGAAAACACGGCTAACGCTTCTAATAATCTCAAGTTTGTGGAACACCGACGGGGCTGGAGTCCTTGGGTTTCCGGTCCATTGCCAAGCCCCGAACATATGCAGACAGCTCAGTGCGCCGTTTGCCGGAACAGCTCAAAAAAACCCTTTACCACAACCGGCAGCCAAACCGGGCTGGCAAAAACAGCTTGTAGGCAAGATTGTATGCTAAAACAAAGTGCTGTTGCCGCCTCCGCATATAGAAGTTGCGTAAAACTCAGGATATGGTGTGTTGCCCCCCTTCACTACCATGAGACCCCAAAATGATTCAACCATCATGCTTCACAACATACCTAGCGTTACTGCACAGCTAAATGCAGGTTGAGAAGAAGGAAGTGCGGGGACATGATGATTGGAGGGGGAACGAGTTGCCAAATCGCTGTTCTGGCGGTCTCTAGTGGAGCGCGTGTATCAGAATCATTTGATGCGCTTGGCACGTAGATGCAGGTAGTAGGGAATTAGAACGTCCTCTGTCAGAGAAAAACAAAGCAAAACGCAACTTTGTAATAGCTCTTATATCAAACGGTTCTACGCTGTCCATGGACCTCACATTCCTCCCAGAAGCGAAGCCAAAAATCTCCACGTTAATTTCTCTGCATTTCGGTGTTCTCCCGCACGAGATGACCTGGATCAAATTGATTGACGGTACAGTGTCGTTCATGCCAGGTGGTCTAAGCCTGCGCTGTTCAGCGAGGTTATCGCCGACTGCCGTATCAATGGACTGCTAGGAGGATCTGTTCCCAACGCCGACAGTCTGCCTATGGCAAGCTTATTCATTTATTATCGCAACCTCCCAACGGATCCCGCTGTCGACTTTCCGTACTTCACCTTCAAGACCGCTTGCTACGCAAGTGATATTGCATAGCAACTGATCTTGAAAGATACAGTGCAAAAAGTCGCCGTCAAAGTCTTTGGAGCGAAAATTCCTAGTATGTTCTATTCCCAGGCAAAAGTCTCCTGGCCACAATCTTTTTGTGGGTGATGTGCCCCGTTGCCCTCAACGCCAGCGACGCTCCAGCACTGTTGTTGTTCTTTGCCTTGCTACTACAGTGTTCGCAGCCGGTGGATTCTTAGCCGCTATCTAGTCTGCCGAGCTACTTCACTGTCCGCATGGAGCCGTTACTTTATCCCCCCTGATTGCGCCAGTTAAGCGCAAGCCCTAGGTATTGCACAGGCCCTAGGTAATGTTCAGCTGTCGAATTACTATGAAGGCCTTACGTGTTTTTTTTATGATGCAGTATATCACTGTGGGTGCTAAATTTTCCCGTATGGCACCAGTGTACGAACGGTGTAAGGGTAGTCGGCCGCTCGCTGTCAGCAGCTGTCCTCGTACACTTTGCTTACTACCCGGTCCCTGCTCCATAGCTGTACAGAAGCAGGGTATCCGCGGGTGCTAGAACTAAATTTAGCCAACTGTTTGCACACAGAAGTTTGAGGTTTTCCATGACCAAATGGAGGCACTTCGGGGGCATTTTCTGTTGCTTGAAAAAATATGCACAATTAAACTTGAACAGCTTCATCAGTCTAACTGCCACAATAGAAATCAGTTGCGTGCAAATGACGAAGAAGCCAAATGCCGTGAACCAAGATTCCACAATATCGCCTGCACCGTAAGGGCACCTGCACTGAAATGAAAGTAAGCATCGTCCCACCCTCTTTACAAGGTGTTTTTTAGTGGTAAGATTTCGGTGGGCAGGAATGTAACAAACCGATAGCGACGCTTTACAGTCTGTGAAAGACACAACACGGCATACAAAGCCATAGCCTAATGCAACAAACAAAAACAAAGGCAAAAACTTCCCACAGTTAACAGACACCACCGGAGCAGTTGCGGCTGCTGTTGGGGCTGGTGAGTCCAGCTGGAAGAAAGCACCACGGGCGATCCTATTAATCTCTCACAGCAAAGCAATGCATCTGTCATCTAAAAAGTCGTTCATATCGCCATGGGAACAGCACTGCGTGACGGAGAAACCTTCATCGGGGAAGCTCGTCCGTCACTTGGTTGTTTCCGCTGCTTTTGAGCTATTTTGACTCTCTGCCTCCCCCGTGCCAAACAGCCCTTTGTCGATCTGCGCCTCGGAAAGAAAAGGAATCTCCTCTCCTGAAAACGAGTTCACCACAGTGTTTTACATACCTGACTAGCTGCTTTTTGAAGATGCCCACCTAAGTACCCGGCTACCCCCTAGAGAAGCAAACTGGTAGCTGTCAAAGCAACTTATTACAAGAAGTCGCAGTCGTGATGCCCTCATGAGTGGGTGCAAAAAGAGCACACAAAACAGTGGTCATAGGTA
>NW_024015473.1:0-3970 GCF_000499745.2 Eimeria mitis
TTTTTTTTTTGTTTTAGTTTATTTTATTGGGTTTTGTTGTTTTGTATGGATTGTAAATAAGAAAGAATATATACACTTGGATTGGGGTTCTTCGGGGTGGTGTTTTCTTTGTTTTGTTGGGGGGGGAGAGAGAGGTAAGAGAGGTTAAATATTTTATTATAAAAAAAGAAAAAAAAAAGAAAAAGAAAATAAAAAAGAAAGAAAGAAAAAGAAAGAAAGAAAAAGAAAGAAAAAAGAAAGAAAGAGAGAAAGAAAGAGGTATTCAAACAACAGACAAAAGAAACACGAGAGGAAAAGGGTTTATAACAAAACCCTAAACCCTAAACCCTAAACCCTAAACCCTAAACCCTAAACCCTAAAAGGTTTGAATACAGAACACAAAAGAAACAAAGAAAACACCCCCTACACTAGAACGCAAAACCCTGAACCCTAAATCATCAACGAAAGAGATTAAACCCTAAACCCTAAACCCTAAACCCTAAACCCTAAACCCTAAACCCTCAAATATCATAAACATACAAAACAAACAAACATAAATGACGATAAAACACAAAACAAAAAAAGCTTCCTCCTGCAACAGACGCTGGGGCTGCAAACCCAAGCCCCTAAACCCTAAACCCTAAACCCTAAACCCTAAACCCTAAACCCTAAACCCTAGAAAATTAGATCGAAAGTATAAAACTTTTTTCATATTTTTATTATTTATTTTTAAATATTTTCAACTGATGAAACCCTAAACCCTAAACCCTAAACCCTAAACCCTAAACCCTAAACCCTAAACCCTAAGCTCTCCCAATCTACGCATTACCCATCCAGCCCCCCAACCCTAAACCCTAAACCCTAAACTAGGGTTTAGGGTTTAGACCCTAAACCCTAAACCCTAACGACATTCACCTATGCTCTTTGTGTACCAACCTCTCCAAGCGACTCTCCTAAACCCTAAACCCTAAACCCTAAACCCTAAACCCTAAACCCTAAACCCTAAACCCTATACAGAAACCTCTCCTCAGGCAAAAGGCAAGGGTTAGTAATTTCAGTTATTTCATTCTTCTTAAGCTGCAGCAGCAACAGCAGCAGCAGCAACAACAGCTGCAGCAGCAGCAGCAACGGCAGCAACAACAACACCAACAGCAGCAGCAACGGCACAGCAGCAGCAGCAGCAGCAATAGCCGCAGCAGGAGCAGCAGCAACAGCAACTGTAGTAGCCCCAACAGCAGCATCAGCAGCAGCAGCAGCAGCAGCAGCAACAGCAGCAGCAGCAGCAGCAGCAGCAGCAACAGCAGCAGCAGCAGCAGCAGCAGCAACGATGGAGAAGCTAAAGAGAAAGCGCCCGAAGGCAGAGGATAACGATGACGCCGAGCCGCAGCAGCAGCAGCAGCAGCAGAAGCAGCAGCAGCAGCAGCAGCAGCAGCAGCAGCAGCAGCAGCAGAGGAAGAGAGACAAAGCATCAAAGATGGAGAGACAAGCAGCAGCAGCAAGACAGCGTGCTGCTGCTCTCTCAGAAAAAAAAATAAATGAATTGCAACAAACCCTAATTGGTGGTTTAGGGTTTGGGGGGGAGCAGCAGCAGCAGCTAGATGAAGAACAAGAAACCCTAAACCCTCAGCAGCAAGACCACACACAGCAGCAGCAGCAGCAGCAGCAGCAGCAGCAGCAGCAGCAAAAGAAAGTCAAGCGGCAGCAGCAGCAATCGCTCTCAGATTTCTCCTCCAGTACGGCTCAAACCCTAAACCCTAAACCCTAAACCCTAAACCCTTTTTTGTGTTTCTAAACCATCGACTCAACATATCATGGCTTCTGTGTGGGCTGAGGGGGGCTAGGGGGTTGAGGGTTTAGGGTTTAGGGTTTAGGGTTTAGGGTTTGTGAGGGTTTTTCAGGCATCGCTGCGTTGCTCGAGGCCGAGGAGAGTATAAATATAAATAAACTAAAAGAAAAAGAAAACAAAGAAAACAAAGAAGATAGAGAAAAAGCAATCAAAAAAGAACTCCTAGCCGTAGGGTTTAGGGTTTAGGGTTTAGGGTTTAGGGTTTAGGGTTTAGAGGGGTGAATAGATAGATGCTGAAATAAGGGTTTAGAGAAAAAAATTAGGGTTTGGATTGAGCCTAAACCCTAAACCCTAAACCCTAAACCCTATCCCCCCCATTACAATGGAATGAGGGTTTTTTAGGGTTTATATAAACCGCAAACCCTAAATTAGGGTTTAGGGTTTAGGGTTTAGGGTTTAGGGTTTGTGTACAGGAGAAAAAAAGAAAAAGAAACAGCTATCATATAACCCCATCACAAATGAATGAAGATAAAGAAACCCTTCTTAGAAAACTCGCTACCAAAGGCAGTAAACCCTAAACCCTAAACCCTAAACCCTAAACCCTAAACCCTAGTTCTAAACCCTAAACCCTAGTTCTAAACCCTAAACGCTAAAACCCTAAACCCTAAACTAAACCCTAAACCCTAAACCCTAATTCTAAACCCTAAACACCGGTAACAGCAGCAAACGGCTATCACAAATGTTGCAGTCTATCTTGCCCCTCTAAACCCTAAACCCTAAACCCTAAACCCTTCGGCGAGGAGTTCTTTCTTAGTTGCTCTCTCTTTATCTTCTTTTTTGTTTTCTTTATTTAGGGTTTAGGGTTTAGGGTTTATACGGGGTGTCTAGGCACCTCTCCTCCTCCTGAATAAATTAGGGTTTAGGGTTTACGTGGGGTGTGCATCCACATATATATAAATAAGGGTTTAGGGCTTACGTGGGCTGTGTATCTAAGTATAAATAAATTAGGGTTTAGGGTTTAGGGTTTAGGGTTTAGGGTTTATGTGGGGTGTATGTGCAGCTGTGCGTTTTTTGAATGTGTTGATGAACGCCCGCCGCGAGGGAGTAGAGAATAAAAAAGAAAAAAAAATAAAAAAAATAAAAAAAATAAAAAACAAAAACAACAAAAACAACAAACAAAAACAAAAAACTAAAACAAAAACATAAAAATAAAATATTTTATATTTAAAAAAACAAATAACGAAAGTTTTTTTTTTTTTTTATTTTTTTCTCTTTTCTAAGAATATCGAGGTGTACATACACCTCAATATATCGTCAACTAAACCTAAACCCTAAACCCTAAACCCTAAACCCTAAACCCTAGACCTCTCTCCGGCTGCAATAGTAGCTGCTTATATACTCCTCTACCTTAGCACTACAAACCCTAAACCCTAAACCCTAAACCCTAGTACGCCATTAGCTGTTTATCTCTTTTTCTCTCTAGGCCTTCACTCTAAACCCTAAACCCTAAACCCTAGTAAACCCTAAACCCTAGTAAACCCTAAACCCTAGAAAACCACCCCTGCTCAGCTCAGCAGCAGACAAAAACTAACAAAGAGAAACCAGCAGTCCTCTTAACGTGTCTAACTCCAAACAGCAGCAGCAGCAGCTGTTGCTGCTGCTGCTGCTGCAGCTGCTGCTGCTGCTGTTGCTGTTGCTGCTGCAGCAGCAGCAGCAGCAATAGGAGTATCGATAAAGTTTACCACTTGGTTGCTGCTGCTGCTGCTGCTGCTGCTGCTGGCTGGGGGGCCCCCCAGTCTGCTGCTGCTGCTGCGGGGTCACTCCAATCTGCTGCTGCGGGGGCCCCCATCCACTCTGTTGCCCCCTTAACACTCCATTCTGCTGCTGCTGCTCCCCACTGTGATGTTTCCTGCAACACAAACCCTAAACCCTAAACCCTAAACCCTAAACCCTAGTTTTCGGGCTGGCGGGGGAGAGAATGGGAGCAACAGTAAACCCTAAACCCTAAACCCTAATTTTGAGATAAGAAGGGTTTAGATATGTATACAACAAATAAAATACTAAACCCTAAACCCTAAACCCTAAACCCTTACAAATAAAAAATAAAATAAAATAAAAACAAATAACAACAAATGATGCATCTATAAAAAGAGACAGAAAACGAGCCAGAGAACCAAAAAAAAAAAAAAAAAAAAAAAAAAAAAA
>NW_024015474.1:0-3958 GCF_000499745.2 Eimeria mitis
TCTCATTCAGCCTTCCTTGTTTGCGTTGAATTTCTTTTCCACAGTGCCGTAGGATCCCCAAGCTTTACCAAGGTATGTTGACAGGATGTAGCTCTTCTGACATTGATGAGGCCGCGTTATATTCAGGACGTGAGCTGCCGTTGTTTATTCGTCCAAATGATGTTGGTGCTTTGAACGCTGAGGTTAAGGTCTTCGTGTCTGCGTGTATTATGTGCAAGACATCGAACACGCTTAGGTGGATTGCCTGATGAATGCAAAGTGAAGTGAAAAAGTGCCAAAAGAGCCCAGCGTGATTTCTCGTCAACTCCAGTGGATTCAAAGGTGACACTGTAGTCCCATTTGAAGCTGGGAACATAGGCTGTTGGGTGAAAAGAGATAAGCTCAATAACATGAATAGGAACGCACTGTCAGTGTTGTGCTTCGTGCGTGGCTTTGCGCACAGCGATTTGGGGAGGTGATGCGATGCGATTGCGACGAGCGTGTTGTATAGCATAAAGGCTTGCCTTTCCGATCAACAGTACGAAAGCTGATCCTAACCGTTAATGCGAAAAACACTGCTTTTCCAATTATGTTGCCTCACGCACTTTTGTTTGCGGTGTATCGTGTAGGCGAAATTTGACATGGGCGGTCGCAGGAGGCTACATTTGATGATTGGCAGAGCGTATACGCATAGCAGCGCTCTCTTTCTGTCGTGACTGTGATAGCTCCATGAGCGATGGGCATGGGGTGCTTGGGATGGGAGGGCATTTGGGGTGGGACAGGTGTTTATGTGATGACAAAGGCACTGACTGGGGGCTCCTTGAAAATGCGACTGGCCTCATTCAGCCTTCCTTGTTTGCGTTGGATTTCTCTTCCACAGTGCCGTAGGATCCCCAAGCTTTACCAAGGTATGTTGACAGGATGTAGTTCTTCGGACATTGGTGAGGCTGCGTTATATTCAGAACGTGAGCTGCCGTTGTTCATTCGTTCAAAATGGTGTTGGTGCTTTGAACGCTAAAACCATACTGACTCGTTACCCATATATTGGGTCTTCGAGCGGTCCCAGAAGGTGCTTGCCAGACAGTCCTGCTGCAGGTCGTGAACAAAGAAGGACATGCTTGCCTTTACCTCTGATCGACACTTTTAATCGTTGACCAAAATGTGGGAGTTTTTGCTCCCACATTCATTATAAGTGCGGAACGCACGGGAGCTTCGGTTTCCTTTCAGTAAGTGCGTTCGTGTAGCAGCCTGCAGAAGGGGAGCGCAGCAATGCTCCAGGTGGCCTGAAGCCACGCCGAGAACTGCTATACAAGAAACACAAACTCATTTTGCTAAAGGTGCTGCTGATGCCCATTGATAGGCGGCTGGTTTTAACAGCAGCATTTACACAGGCTTGGCGGCCAAGATGTACGATCTACGGTTACAGCTTATTGCGAAGGTTTAAAGGTTCTACTGTCTAGCATTCACGGCTCAAGGGCAACGCTGCTCTTGATTACCAGGGCTTTGATTTTAGGGTTGCTGAGTATAACCGGCGGGCAGGCATAACTTGACGGATGCCCTCAAGTAAACTCTTTTACGCTACAGACGCTCAGGCATCTCGTCTGATTCAACAAAATAACAAGGCTAACAAGGCTTAAAGGAGGTTTCTTCTTTTGCCTTTAGCTTAAAATTGTTTCGTTCTGCAACCCCACTAGACCCAACACAATGGCCTTTGGGGCTGGGAGGGGAGACGGCCTGGCACGTTGCAACACGTTTTGCACCAAGTCTCATGCCAGCCTCTCCTATAGGCATGAGAATACGCCTCTTTGTAAACAATATCTACGTTCATCCATTATTTACTCGAAAAACATCAACATGCACTCATACTTATTTCCTGCGCTCAACCAACCTCACTCTAGGACAAAGAGCAAAGAAATGTTACCGTGACTGTAGTGAGCATTCACTACAATATCTATGTCGTTGTGGATCGGCTTCGCAAATACGCTCATTTTATTCCCTGCTCGAGCACTGTCACGGTGATAAGAATGGCTCAGCTATTCACTAATCATATGTGGAAGCTCTACAGGTTTCCGAAAAGCATCTTTTAGGGCTTAGCGTTCAGAAGGACATCAGCGCGTTCTGGCGCAGCTCTATGCAACGGCTCAACATTGACCACAACATGACCACCGCCAACCATGCGGAGGCAGACGGTCAGACCGAACGAACTAACAGTACGCTGGCGCAGTATTTGCGGCTTTACACTCAACAAAACTCATTTAACTGCTTGATTTTCTTGCTTCTGCAGAATCGGTTTATAATACTACAGTGCACTCGTCCACTCACTGCTCCCCAGCGCCCCTGGTCCACACAAAAACTCCACTAGCTGATCCGACGCTGGGCCTCGCTGTTGGAAGCCAGTTCCGAATTACCACGACCGCTGACTTACCTATACAGCTCGCAGCAGAGCGGGGATGCATGAGAAAGACACAGGAACGCAAAGCCACAAACCACGAAAAAAACGTTCAGCAGTTACAACCCGGGGGATTTGTTTCTTGTGGATTCGCACGCGCTCCGTAACGCGAAGGAGGGCGAACAACCCAAAACGTTCGCCATGCGATGGATCAGGCCGTTGGCTGTCCGCTTACGGGTCAATGCGTTGGCGTACGTCATTGACTTAACCTCAACGCGGAGATGTCATTTTACTATTCACGTCAGTTACTTGAAACCGTTTCGGGAATCTCCGCAGTTATCTAGCGCACTGGTGGGGAAACAGCAGCAACACATGCTCGCGCGCAGCCACGCATTCTAGGGCCACAAAAAGTGGTTAGCCGAGGATAGCCGACTCCCTCGTTAGAGGCAGAGTCACCTCAGAACGTAGGCAGGCCGCAGCATGGCGGCCCCACGTCGGCGTCCCCCGCGGTTCTAAGACCTGGCCGGCCGACCGCCTAGTTAGGGGCGAACGGATTGGAGGGGGGATCGGACTCAGAGAACTATTTTCCTCTAATATGTATCCACTAAATTGTGTACGTGACTGTTACTAAGGACTAGTTTCGTAGATCCCGCACGTATTAGTTGCGAACTACCTCACTTAGCGAGTTGTTGTAATGACCTCTGGGTGTTCTCCTAACTTAGTCCCTATCAGGTTGCGGACTGTGACGCGATAGATCTCTCGTGACAGAGGATTATTAGTCAAAATTCAGTTCAAGTAAAATATATTTCATCGTTTTTCCAGTTCAAAGAACTGTCCCTCCGCGCAGGCCCATGTCCTTTTCCCTTGCAAACCCACAAGGGGCTGCTTGCCGCGGGGTGCGACTGTAATGACCCGCTGACAATCAACACTATGGCAGGTATGCGAAGGACTGCGCGCGGTACCGGCCTCTCTCTCTCTATGAGACTGCGACTATGGTATACAGTTGCCAGTAAAGCGCATTACTAGTCTAAATTGATACGAAACTATAGTCAGTTTATCCTACGTATTACCTTTTCTAATCTTTAGTTCATTCGCTTATCTAGTTTCCTATTCTAACCGCAGTACTTTGTAGTGCGAGTGCACTACAATTTCCCCCTTCGGCCAAAATTTTCTGCCTCTCTAAAACATCTCTATTATACCCTGTACCTGTTCCTCCTTCCTCACTTGTCTCGTATACCTCCTCATTTCTAGTACATCGCCTGACCTCTTTCCCATACTCCCTTCGGAATCCGCCTCCAAAACCACCCTACTACCCATCGTTATCTCTCCCTCCGGCTCCTTCAGATTACCTTGAAATGCGAGTGGTGCAACCTTATGCACCACTCCTTCCCCCCCTTCTCAACAGAAACTGCGACAACAAAGGATCCAGTTTTATATAATGTATATAACACTAGACTACTTAATAGGTTGCTCCTGACTGTTTCTTAGTCTTTTATAAGAACGGCGCCGTGCCCGAAGACGAGCCGAACAGTTGGTGAGATTGGTTGCTGGTTCCCAAGTGACACAGTCTTCCGGAGCACCTCGCCACTT
>NW_024015475.1:0-3948 GCF_000499745.2 Eimeria mitis
ATAATGGACTACCCAATCTTGAGGTGACCTCGGCGGGCGAGCGTCCTGCTGGATAGGCACGGTGGGGCGTACAACGGCGAAGCGCTCCTTCTGCCTCGGGCGACCAAACTTTCCAAATTGAGTCATATGATAATTTTCTGATTGTTGTGTTTTCGATTTGGGGCTTTTTTCGTGACAGATGATCCCTTTGGGAATGGCTTCTCTCGCCCCTGCAGCTCATGACGAAGATGCTGAGGAAAGGCACACCGCTCCTCTGTTTATTTGCTCTAACAACTTGGTGTCTTGTAGTTCCGTGCATCAATACTAAGATCGGCCTCCTGCACCACCACCATGCCATTCCACAGCTGTTTCCTAGCCCTGCGTAATTGTGGACGAGCTTTAAAAGATATGTAGCATATTTCGCGTGCAGCATCCGAAGCTTGCCTGCTTACCGCCGTACAGAGTGGAATCTTGACTTATTCCATCTAAGCTTTGTTAATCTAGCTTCGCATCTCGTGTTACTCACTTTAACCGACATGTGGTGAACATGCATGCCCGTCGACGACTCGTACGATAGTAAAAGATCTGCTACATAGAAAGCAACCCTAGCTATAAAGCTGTAACTTTCCAGTACGGAAGAAGAAAAGAATGAGCCCAGCGCGCCCGCTCCAGCTGCATTATTCGCATCGTACTTTGTGAGCTGTGGAGCCTCCATCATGCTTGAGTCCTGCGTCTCGGCAAACTAGTAGGCGGAGCTACTAGCGACTAGCAGAAAACTATAGTAGCACAGTCTGGCGAAGCTTCCTTGATATACTGCATACCGGATTTCAGAGACTAATTTTAGTGTAAGTAAATGCACAAAAATTGACTAGGCAGAAAACCTCTGCAGTTGAGTTGGGCGTTTACGATAGATCCCTCTGACGCAAAGATGACTGCGTCTAAAGGCAGAAACTAGCAGAGAGCATATATGTGATCTCTCTGAGAAGAGTTGTTCGTGGAACTTCTCATGCACCGTCAAATGTGAGCGCCACGTGTTCTCACGCATATTATTTGCATACTGTGCANGTGGAACTTCTCATGCACCGTCAAATGTGAGCGCCACGTGTTCTCACGCATATTATTTGCATACTGTGCAACAGGGTAGATGCAAGCTAGCAAGCTAACGAAAATACCATCCGATACAGCACGATGTTGTACAAATGGTTCAGTGCGTCAACTTGCTTGAAAAGGTGTTGCAAATGCCCCCAGCACTTCGGTTTGGAGTATCGAAAAACGGGAGAGGAATCATATACCGATCTATTCACCTGCACCCAATGAACGAAATCAAGCATTAACTAGGTACACAGTCTTGGAAAGATGCACAAGCATTCGAGAACCCTGCGCGCTTTTGAATATTGCACAACGGGACTGTGACGGCCAGCTTCAGCGTCAAAAGTGCGGTATGAAATTGCAGCAGAGCTCTGATCTACGGTGCGGCCAAAACAGTATTATGAGCATTCGCACAGCAAAAAAAGGGTAGCGGAGTACGCAGGGCGCGCAGCCGTACTCAAATGACCACTAGATTTTGTTCAATGCAGACGGCCGCCAGAGCCGCTAACGTGTTTTTTCGCTTCCCACTGGTGTAGCTCGCCCGTCGAGAGCTCATTCATGCCTGCTGACCAACGCTCAAGAGGCGTGCTGCTTATTCACGGATTTGTATTTTCGCGAATCTTTTCGGCTCATTCGTGTCCGGTCTCGGCATCCTTTACCTCCCTGATGCGCAACAGCGATAAAAGCGAACAGCACTAACAACCACCTGCGAGTGACTGTTCGTGTTNTCTTTTGTCAGCGCTTTGCCGCAGGTACACGGCTTCCCATTGGCGAAGGGTTGCTCAGCTGAACAGAAGCCGCAAATCATTCGCGTCGCCCATTCGTGTTCGTGATCTTCAGCGCTGTCGTGGCACACATCACACGGGTATGCCTGAGCATGGGCACACACATATCGAGCACACGCCCACAAGCTCACACAGCTTCTATCTACCGTAGTGCCGCAACTGGCGCCACGATTTTCCTCAAATGGCGTCAGCAAAGTAGTGAAGATCCACATGCTCTTGCAAGCAGCGCATATGGCTTGCCTTTCCACAACAAGGAAAGCGAAGCCACCGATATGACTTCTTGTAGTGCTTGCAGGTCCCAAAATCTGCTAGTGGAGATCCGATGACGATACGGAGATCTTGTTTCCGCTGTCTCTGTTGGTTACTGCACGACGGACGACTTCTGGAAGGCACCGACACAAGTAGGCATGCAGCTTTACTTAAAACGATACACCGAACTTGGTTCCCTGGCTGAGACGCCCCAAAACTAAGGCTCTAGCCGCACCTGCTCCGCCTCAAAATCAACAGCGTGTTGCACTGTCGAAGTTGCTCACAAGCTAGCCCGCCACTCTGTGTCGGATCTAGGCCATTTTACTGTGCACACTTCACCATGTCGGTGCAATTACAGAGAAACACACTGTATAATGAATTTAGTATATGATGAAGGAACAGATGGCTGCTAGCCGCCTACCTGGAGTCGGATGTGCCTAAACCGCAGACTACTGTAAGCCCGAGAGCAGCGCCTTGGAAGCCGAATGTGATTTTTGAGTGGCAGTGGCGACAATGATTTGTTCGTGGAGCGCCTGTAGAGCCAGCAAGAATCCAGAAGCGGAAGGGGGTAAATGCTGGTATGCAAACATGGACTTGGTGACCATAGTAGGGTTTCGATTTTCTAGAATCCACAAAACCAGCAGGTTTGCGCAGGACATGTAAGTAGCGGACGACGTGGCAGGGCACCAACTACATACCACTTTGCACTTCCCGAGCCTTCATGCTGGCCCCGCAGCAGTCACACGCCAAAACGAAATCGCATGGTAGCAAGTCCTTGAGATAACAATCCATTGGCTGGACAACTGCCACGCGCATTAGCTGGCTTCCACCAACGCCAATGACTGGCTGCACTCTTATGCCCATGCGCAGTTGGCATTTGGCGCAGCCCACGGTACAGCCTGCAGCATGCACAGAGATTCGGCCGGGTTGTATTTCTGTACACGGAACTCTCTTAAATTCGCCACGGGAGCATCGTGCATACAGGGCCGGAGCGATGTAAGCTATTCAACTACACAAGATGAAGTCTGCTGAAATCCACTCCAACTTAGAGGCAATCGAGAGTCATTCCCCGTATCGTTCCAGCGAAAAATGCATTGCTGAAATATCATATTAAACAACCGAAGCCAATGCATAATGCGCAGCGGAGGGACGGGGTCGACAAATTCTTAGCATTGGAAAAATTACCTGCAGGCTCCAGAGAGGCTCCATCCTTTGGCAAGGAAACGCGCAAGTCCACTATGGCTCTGCACCGGCCACAGGTGACTTGGAGTTGAATGCAACTCAGGTGCAAAGAAGACGCTCCCTCTACTGTGCTATCAATGAGAGAAACATCGCTACCTCGTAATGCTTGAGACGCTGCCTCTTGCGTCTGCAGCTGAACTTCCCCATCTTGTCTTTTACTGTCGAGTACTGCTTCATTCGTGCTATCGCGTGGCTCCTCTACTTTGTCAACTTTGTTGATAGTCGCTTCTTCTGCTGTTGCCTGGGGCAGCCAAAACCATAGCATGCATTCCAATACATGTGCTTTTATCAACTTCACGTCTTATTCCTACTGGCGTTCCCCCGTTACACACGCAGAGCAACCTGACACGTAGGTGGCAGGATTAAGAACGACCGTTTGTATTCTCCCATTTTCAGATTTAAATTAAGAAAGAAAGTGTAGGCGTATTTACCTGTTGAAGTTGACTCAACACATTTTCTCTGCAGAGTTGAAATCTAATGGCACATTCTTTGGCTGTGCGGCTCCCCACATGACTGCTGATGTTCCGCCAGCGCAAAGTTGGTTCGGCCACCCGACGGTACAACACCACGGCCTCCTCCAGTCTGAATCAAAGCGCAAATCGAC
>NW_024015476.1:0-3930 GCF_000499745.2 Eimeria mitis
AATCCCATCACCCCATCGTGTGAGGGAACTTGGATCCCTTCTACGCCTCACAATTGTGTTTTTCATCTGCTTTTGTGTTGTCGTTGGGGGCCCAAGACGCAGAGCTGCTGGCCGAGACTAGTGCATCTACTGATGTGAATGGGATCAGGTTCTGAGGGTCACATGATCCATAAGGCCCCGAACTCCCCTTACACTGGTGCTTCTGAAGGAGAGATTCTCACATGTAGCTGTTCTGGTGGGATCGTTTCCCGTAAGCGATCCTCCGAAACCCACTCAGGATCACGTGTGCCTGGCCATTTGACGTAGTATTCGCGTTTCCGATGGCCTCAGCGGGCGTTAACCCGCTCCTCGAGAATCTCTGTCCTCGAGGCGGGGAAGCTCGCGAAGACGTCGCTGCGTTTTCCTCTCTAGAGTGCGAAAGAAACGCGAGGATTCCCGGAACCGTCTTAAGAAACTAACGTCAATAGTGTGGTGGCATCTCCACGTTGAGGGTAAATCGATGATGTACGCCAACGCGGTGACCCGAGAGCAGACTGCAAACGGTCCAACAAATCGTGTGGCGAAAGTTTTGGGTTGCTCGCCGTCCTGCGCGCTATGGAGGTCGTGCGAATCCACTAGAACCAAGTCGCCCGTGTTGAAACTAACTGGGGAAAGTCTTTTGTCGTAGTTTCTGGCTTGGCGTTCCTGTGCTTTTCGCATGCATTCTCTCGCTGTTGCAAGCTCTGTGCGGAAGTCAAAAGCCGCAGTCGATCGGAGCTGGCTTCTAACAGCGAGGTCGAGCGGCGGATCAGCGAGTAGAGTTTCGGTGTAGACCAGGGACGCCGGGGAGCAGCGAGTGGACGAATGCACTGTACTGTTATAAACCCATTCTGCACAAGCGAGAAAATCAAGCCAGCTACAGGAGTTCTGTTGGGTGTAAAGTTGCAAATACTTCAGCAGCATGCTGTTGGTTCCTTCCCTCTGGCCGTCTGCCTCCAGATGGTTGGCGGTGGTCGTGTTGTGGTCAATCTTGAGCCGTTGTATGGGGCTGCGTTAGAAGGCACTAACGAACTTCGGATCCCTGTCGGTAATGATGCTTTTTGGGAGCCCGTCGAGCTTCTACACATTATTAATGAATGATCGAGCCACTCCTTCTGCTGTGGCCGTGCTCAAGCAGGGAATAAAGTGAGCATATTTGCTAAGCCGATCCACCACAACGTATATACTCCCATGGCCTGCGACGGGTGGTAAGCCCACCATGAAGTCCATGGAGATATCTGGCCAGATCCTATCGGGAATAGGCAGGCTGCGCAGGAATCCGGGTTTGAGCGTGCTTCGCGGCTTTTCCCTCTGGCAGTCCGGAAGAGAGAGGACGTATTCCTCGATTGAGGGGCGCATCCTTAACCACCAGAAGGACCTGGTTACACTTTCCACCGTTGTATTGACCCCACCATGACCTGCTAAGGCATGGTCATGCATTTTGCATAAAAGTTCCGTGCGAAGCGATGCTGGAACTTACAATCTACGAACACCACGCCTCGTGTGATACCATAGGAGATTGCCATCGGTGCTGTAGCGCTTGACCCGTCGCCAGTTGTCGAGCTTAACTAGGACTGCAGCCGCATGAGTATCTAAGGAATAAGAGGAACGCAATTTGGAAATAAAGCGAGAATCATCACAAAGAAGCGCGGTTGCAGAACATTGTGCCTGACCTGTAGGGCGTCTGGCGAGTGCGTCGGCGACCACGTTTGTGATATCCTTGATATGCTTGACGGTGCAGTCATACTGCGTGAGCCGCGAAAGCCAACGAACAACTCTTGCGTTGTCGTATTCTTGAAAATTCTTCGCCAGGTGTCAATGATTGGTGATCGGGCTAGACCGTGACGTGCCTGCCGTACAGGTAATGCCGGCACATTTTAAGGCCGCACCAGACCGCCTAAAGCTCCTTTTCCCTGACCGGGTACTTTTGCGCCCTCTCGGTGAAGCGGTGTGAGTAGCAAGCGATTATTTGGTGCTTTTTTGATCCAATAGCCTGCTGAGAGAGCATACCCCCGACTGCGGTGCCACTGGCATCGGTCGTAAGGAAAAACGGTTTATCAAAATCCGGGAGCGCGAGTACTGGGGGATGATGTCAGGTGCCCGATGAGGCGTCGGGTGGCTTCATCCTCGTTTGCCGTCCAAATAAACTGCTTCTTCTTCTTAAGAAGGTCAGTTAGAATGCCACCAATGCGAGCAAATCCAGGAATGAAATTGCGATAGTATGAGGCGAGCCCGAGGAATTTCTGAACGTCCGTCCGCGTGTACAGTGGTAGCGGCCATCGCTGAATCGCCTCGATCTTAGCCGGATCTGGTTCAACCGCTGATGCAGAGACAAGAAATCCTAATAAACTGATTGTTTACATAAAAAACGAACACTTTTGCGCTTTCACGAATCACTGCTTCTCACGTAGTAGTTGCAGCGCCTGCCGGAGGTGCTGCAAGGGCTCCTGCACATTTCGGCTGAACACAAGCACATCATCCATGTATATCACCATCCATCCCTCGGCTATTGGCCCCAGGAAGTCGTGATTGACTTGCCGTCGCAGTTCGGCAGGTGCATGCACGAGGCCAAAAAGCATACAAGTGTACTCCAGCTTGCGAGTGCGGGTGTGGAACGCCGTCTTGTGGCTGTCCTCCGGGTGAATAGGGATCTGCAAAAAGGCCTCGGCGAAGCCAAATGCTGAGAAGACTGCTGAATCCTGTAAGCGGTCAAGGATTTCGTCCACCCTGTGCATCGGAAGCTTCTGCTTCAGTGTAATCTTGTTGGGGGGCTTGAAGTCGACGCACATACGCCGCCTGCAGTCCTTTTTCTTCGCCAGCACGGGATTGTGCCCAAAGGCGCTAGTTGACGGCTGAACCTTGCCAATTTTCAGAAGTTCATCTGCCTGCCGCTCAATTTCTTCTTCAAGGTGTGGGGGTCTTCTGTACCTTGGAACGAAGCTTGTGGCTGAGCCAGAGGTGAGTTCGATGCGGTGCATAGGGCGTCCAGCGGGTGCCCTTCCCGCCGGTAGCTCTTTGTTATTGAGTACAACTGAGAACTCTTTCTTCAATTTTGCCCAATTCTGCCGTTCCTCGGGATTTGGTTTCAATTGTTCTCTAGCCTTTTTCATAAGCCGGAAATCTCGAAATAGGCGACCCGGTTTACTGAAAAAGAAGCAAGAACGCCGTTCAGAGTCTCCCTCTTGCTTTCTGGGTGGTGAAATCGCTTTCTGCTGACGGTAGCCTCCCCCAGCCCCGTGTCTAGCTGGCTTGGTGTTCACAGCCCCAATATCCATTGGTTCCAAATCCGGATCATTCCCAGGCCAGCTTTCTTCCTTTTAGCTAAGGCTGTGGATGTGGTGTTTTTCCTTTCCATTCTGCAGAAGTATTCCATCATGTCAGCGAGTTCCACTTTTTCGCTCCCATTTCTCTGTCCGTGGCCCAGCCAGTTACTGTTTGCCTCACTCCGGGGGACAGCCCCGCTATAAACCAAGTATAGTGGGGCTCCGCATCCACAATAGGACTTCGGTTCACCAAGGACTGCTATTTCTCAATGTAACGCTCTACTGCCAGTTTTCCCTGTTGAAGCTTTCTCAGTTCCGCCATAGCCTGCTCCCGTGCGGACCTCGGAATAAACCTGCAACCTAGCGCGTCCCGCGAGGCCTGCATGGACCTGATGCGCTCCAGGAACGTGGAGCCGTTGTGTAAGAAACTCCCCTTCAGAAATGCCAGTCTAAGGGCAGTTCGGAGCCATAGGGATCATGTGGCCCCCAGAACCTGATCCCACTCACATCAGTAGATGCACTAGTCCCGGCCAGCAGCTCTGCGTCTTGTGCCCCCAACGACAACACAAATGCAGATGGAAAACACAATTGTGAGGCGTAGAAGGGATCCAAGTTCCCTCACACGATGGGGTGATGGGATTCCATAACA
>NW_024015477.1:0-3928 GCF_000499745.2 Eimeria mitis
GAGCACAACCCATTAGAACCCAGTCAACGCCAAGGAGCGTTGTGCAACGAACTGTGCCAGCACGCACTCTACTCAGTGCGTTGCACTACTCGCGCAACGCCCCGCAACCATGCAAGTGTACCTAAACTAATGCCCAGCATTATCGTATGCATTCACCACAACCAACGCCGGTATCACCTTCCAACCAGCGCCACATAATTATCCCCCACAAGCCTACTCTCTTCACGAAGGCGCAAGTAGAGACGTGCAAGACGTTATCGCGCCCAGCGCGGACGCGTTTGAAGTCACAGACAAAAACGCAGTCCCCATTACTACACGCCAGCAATAATGAAAACACCCGCATCGGCTCCACAAAAAACCCCTCAACCAAGGTCAAGAAGTCAATGGTCACTGCTCCATTCCCAGTGACGCCAAAGGCAACATATCGCTGCGGTACGCCACTACCTCAACGTGGTGACCATCAGCGCTTTTTCGATTCCGACACTTCCCCCCCGGCCAGCGACGCACGCCCTGTATTACCACTGTACACCACGCCATGCGTAACATCGCACAGGCCCGCAATGCCCGAATGAATGTATCAGCGCCAAGCGAGGGCCTTTTAGCCATTGTGTGCAACTACCAGCTCTCCCCATGACTGAGCTTCGAGCATCGTACTGACCCGTTCGGAGTACAGAGATCAAAATGAGGAACTGTATAACTATTGCATTCTGCACAGTTACATAAAATAACTATCCGCAGCTTCATAACACTCCCCTCAGCATCCAACCTGAATAATTTTCCTGCAAGCACGCACCCACTGGCTTCGGCATCCAGGCAGCTCTGCGCTGCTGTAGCCGGAACAGCACACCAGCTCTACTGAAATGGTCAACGCAAAACCCGGCATTTAAGGGGACGCGATTGCAGATACTAGAGTGCAGATGGATACCACCAGCGCTGGAAATATACCAAATTGCTACGTTGTCCCGGGACCGAGCGAGAAGAAGCTAGCACCCGTCACCCGCGCCTCATACTTACTCATGCAGGCCTGATATAAAAGGACATACTAGGGTAAGCACCGAGAAGCTGTGCGTGCAAATAGTTAAGCGACTCAATATTAGCTCTCTTTGCCTTAACGTCCCACTCCCCTCCACGCTGCTGCACTATATTGTAAACGTGCGGCATTGGGTCTGAACAGCACCAGATATCACCCCCGCTATACAAATACCCCCGTTGCTGTACTTGCTTGNTCGCTTTCCTGCTTTGGCACACAGTTAGCGTGGTCGCCCACAAACAACTCACGCTCTTTCAGACTCCACGAGCAATCCTACATACTGCACCATGAACACGAGGTAGCCTAGCAGCCTGCTCAAATGTTGTCCGCATCCATTGCATGGGTTGACCGTCACTGCACCTGTGTTTGACGCGCCCTAGCACCCTGTCGCCATGCCTGAAAACATCCCCAGGCCCTGTAACCATGCACACGCCGCCCGCGCCGTCCAGTTGCTTACACAGCAGCGCCTTCGGATTGTCTATCATATTTCCGCACTGCGGGCTAATCCGCTAGAAAGAGCTGCACCCGCGAACCTGTTTCTACCAACTGCACTTGCACTTCCTAATTGTAGAAGAACGAAGCTGAACCAGGAACAAGCGGAACAGAAACTGGCCAAGAGGGCTGCCCTTTCGCCTTGAAGGAAAACCGGTGTCCAGCGATCGCTTGGCAGAAAATTTCGCAAACTGGCGGCGCCTTAGAACAAATATGGTGGTGCGCTTCAAGCGGGTAGTGCATGATGGCTTCCAATTGGAAAACAAGAAAGCACGGGAAAACGCCAGGTCCCTGGCATGCTAGCGTGGATTTGGTGCAGCAAGATTTTCCCTACAGTTTTTGCGTTGCTCAACAGCCGCCTCCTGTGAAACACTTGCAATTTAGCTGCCCAGCACATACCCAACTCTCTGTGTTACCAACGCACAAGCTTCATCCAATCATATTTAACACATGCCAACACACTGCACAATGCATGCAGTCGGCGGTGAACTACAGCCCTCGCACCCCTTGCTGCGCTGCCATGCCCGCCAGTATGTCAGTAGTAGTAGGGAGGAAGCACCAGCGGCATGATGCACAGTGCAATTACAAGAACTGGGCGAAACAACGCAGCCATAGCGTTTTTGTGTCTTCTAGAGAGCGGCATCCTCCACCCATGTTTCGCTTCAATAGCACAGACCAGGGGTACACGGTAGCTGTAAACGTTAGAGAAAAAGGAGTCGGGGCCTGCAGTTTCGCGGAGACCAAAGATTGTTTTCCTACACGCGCATTCCGCAGCCATACTTCAGCGTGCACAGCTGGCAAAGAAACGAAAAATTCCCGTTCCTCCCACCTCTTTACTTGACTGCGCCGTGCCATAGGAACGTTGTACGGATGCCACTGTTATTGGCGCACCATACAGATGCACCCCGTACGGTGCTATGGATCACCCTCTATAAATCGGCGCGTAGCACACCATAGAGCGGAAAAACGATATCAATGAAGTAGTATAGAAAGCTGCATTGCCATCGTAACCTTGCTACTGATCCCACCTTCCATCTGCAGCAGCGAGACCCAAAATACCGGTTTTGGCATTTTAGTATCTCAGCACCAACTATCGTTGCCAATGGGGCGCTACTCCTTCAGTAGTCATCACGAGACAGCTGCTCACTTCCTGGGCAGAAAGTGCAGGTGATGTTCCGCGACGCGCAGCGCGTTTCAGCTATGCGTTGCTTACAGTGGAACCAAAAACCAATAGGGGGAAAATAGGCACCTACGTGAGTACCGCACAGCCCATCAACATCATGCATACCGCTACCTATGCACTGCACAACCGCCTAAGAGCGAGATGGAGAAAAACGTGGTGCTCAGCATGAACTGAACTAGCGCCCTGCGGTTCAGCGGGTTAATTGGGACAGTGATCACCCATATGCCTACAGGCTTCACCAAAAGAAAACGTTAACGGCTACCAATATTCTCGAATCCATACACGGATACCACGTTCGCTGCGGGGCACACAGCTGCAGCCTTCACGAACTGGCATTACGTACACTAGAGTGAAAAAGCATGTTGCCTGCAGCACATGGCTTGGAAGCATGGACGACTGACTGCCAGGCAAACAAGAGCAGGACGTACGCTTTTGTATGCCCAACGTACCACAACAAATAATCTTGGTGGCTAGGCGTCTATGCAGTGCAACGCTACAACCTCCCGGCGTTTGCCTAACAATGAAAAGCCACAATGTGGTCGGTAACGCACATTCTGCACCACCGTAACATCAGATGCCCTAATGTAATCATTAAGCCATAGCGACAGCGAAAGAGGCAGGATGCGCAGCGGCGTCAAGATGTACCACATTAATTTCGACAGTCAGGCTATTCTGCGCTCCTGGGGAGAGCGCAAACAACGTGACCGTAGGCTGGAATTTATCTGAATTCACAGACCGCTTGCATCGCTGGAAAACGCTGGATCGACCACCGGCCTAAAAGTGCTCTGGACCATTTACCTGCACGACGCACACGCAAAAAGCCCCCCATAACCAGTTACCGACGCATCATGTGACTACGCCACGGGAGCTACTGGCCATGCGACTGTCACCTGCCGTAAAAACACAGTCCAAAATGGAAACACACAGGTCCAAGACAGAAATACACATTTCGGACGCAGCATAAATGCAGCCGCCATGAACGCGCACAACCACAATTCAAGAGCGCGACGCCGGCGGTCATTGTAGCACCCAGTCAGGACGCAATAAAGGAACGCTAATCCTGGAGTACGTCGAACCCGCTCAGCATATGATTTCATGGCTGGCATTGCCAGAACACCGGTCGCCTGATATCGAGTTAAGAAAAAACGAGAACATGCCTACACACAAAACAGCTTAGCCGCTCTAACTCGCTGGTGAGATTATCTCGCATCTTGAGGAGGGCC
>NW_024015479.1:0-18107 GCF_000499745.2 Eimeria mitis
GATGAAGCTGCCCCCGAAGAGGAAACTGACAAAGAACAAGAAGGCGAGCAAGTGAAACCCGATGGAGGTGCGGCCAAAGACGAGGTTCCTGATGCAGAAACTGGAGCTGAAAGTACTCCTGAGGATGCAGGTGCCACAGAAGAGGTCAAGGAGCAAGAACCAGAAGCAGGGGAGCAAGTGAAACCAGATGAGGGTGTAGCCAAAGACGAGGCTTCTGATGCAGAAACTGGAGCTGAAAGTACTCCTGAGGATGTAGCAGCCCCGGAAGACACCACGGAGAAAGATCAGGAAGCAGGAGAGCAACCGAAGCCCGAGCAAGGTGTGCCTAATGAAGAGGTTTCTAATGCAGAGAGTGGAGCTGAGGACGCAGCTGCCCCCGAAGGAGCCACGGAGAAAGAAGAAGGTGAACAAGCGGAACCTGACCAGGGTGTGACTACAGACAAAACTCCTGATGCAGAGAGTGGAGCGGAGGGCACTGACGGTGTGACTGCCCCCGAAGGAGCCACTGAAAAAGAGCAGGAAGGAGAACAAGGGGAAGCCGATCAGGGTGTAGCCAAAGACGAGGTTTCTGATGCAGATACTGGAGCAGCAGGTACTCCTGAGGATGCTGGTGCCACAGAAGAGGCCACGGGGAAAGAACCAGAAGCAGGGGAACAGGTGAATCCCGACCAGGATGTAGCCAAAGAAGAAGTTTCTGATAAAGATAGTGGAGCTGAAGGCACTGTTGAGGATGTAGCTGCCCCAGAAGAGGCCAACGAGCAAGAATCACAAGCAGGAGAAAACGTTGACCCGAAACAACCAACTGATGAAGCTGCTCCTGTTTCCGGGGCCGATGAGGCAGTTGCTGCTGAAGATGCAGCGGCGACTCAGGATCCAAATGAGCATGCACAGGAGGAGCCGGTACTCCAAACGGGGGAGAGGGAAGATCATTAAAAGGTTAAAACTTCCTTAAATGTTTGGAGCTCATTCCATAACCGATCCCTTACAGACGGGTGATGGTGGCGACGGTGGACGTGAGCGTACCTAGGACTAGCATGCGTCCTCGAATGTATGTATATGTATTTATTTGTATTTTTTTATATTTTAAGCAGAAACCGCAGTGTCACGTTTGTGAATGCGAAGATATCTGCCCGCAGATTGTGGGACAGGGGGCGCATCAATGCATCAAAAGTGAATGGGGATGCGACCACGACGGCGAAGAGGATGAATCTGGAAGCTCCAGTGTCTACACAGCTTTAACTGAGAGCCCCAGATCAATAGTATCTCGAGCCTCACGGCGAAATGTGCGTCTGTCAATGCTTGTAAATGCTTAAACATGGGAAGAACCCACACAGTGACAATCACCAATTTGTTCACTACTGTGGCGCCTCTTTGTTTGAAGCCATGGACTAAATAGCCTTTTGTGAGCAACGCAGACACAACATTGAGCCCAAATTTTTGTATAGTTTGCATAATAACAAGACTGTATCCATAGCCGAGACACATCGTTCCCCAGTTACCAACAATAAATCGATGCAGAGAGAAACCCTCATTCCGGGAGTGCATCTGTGCATTCTCAGAGGTTAAACCAGAATTCAGCACTGCCGAAAGAATATATACAGCTGTTTAGTTTTTGCCTACTGTTGGTCTGTAGCGCTTCTCTGGGGCTGCATAGAAGCAGCTTTAAGCGTTGCTTCTGCCCTTTGCTACCTTGCACTGGGATGTGGTTCTTTAGATTGCTCTGGAGCTCGTGATCGCATCCCCGGGCTTCGTTGTCTCCTGTTTTAGTAGAATAGCTTGGCGAACGACTAGCGGAGTATCCCAACCTAATGTAAGGTCAGGAATTTCCAGAAGCTACTTAAGCCCGTGAAGAACAACTCGTCCTCCCTTCCCTCTTCGTGTGCTGTGAGGCTCCTCCTGTTGTCCCTACTCAATATGCATATTTTCCCAAGGTAGCACAACAACGCTTCGCTGTCATCGAGGCCTGTCTGCATCCAATCGCTTCGCACATGTTTGTATCGCTCTCCTGGTAAATTCTGCCTCTCTGCCGCTCTTGTGCCCCTGTCGGTATTTGGGTTCTCTGTAGCAGTCGGCACACTTACTCTTCAAGCGACGGTGCCTAAGAAAAAACGGCGAAGTCTACCGCCTAGTAAACCAACGCAAGTTGTCAACCCAGCTGCGAGAAAACGATGAGGGAAACGAAGCACCGAACCCCAACATTTGCTGAATACTGCTTTAACATTTCTATCCCGGAGCACGCTCACAGAGTCCATAAACTGCGGTCCTATTTCCAAGGTTCCTATGCCCATGTTTACTAGCCGGTTATTTCTGAGGTTTCTATGCCCATCCTTCGGGCTACAGGCGTTAAAACTGTGTTCAAATGCTGTGTCGCCGTCTCTCTTAAGTGGTAGAATTAGGAATGAATCCAGAGACTGCTACATATACAGTGAGGGAATCGCTATCTACCTAATCGCCAAACACTGGGAAAACGGCGCGAGGGCAGGATATTCTACTTGCTATTGAGTTTAGAATATTAATACCTCTTCTAATTTACTCTTTCCTACAATTTACTATACGATAACTTGAGGCTGAGTCTCTGCCTTTCGTATTCAGCTGCAACCGTGTACGAATGCGAGCGTTTGCTCTAGCCAAATGTATGCGCGCTTTAGTTTGTGCACATGTGTGGGTATTTCTGTGTCCCTCCGTCTGCTTACGCAAAAGCATACTTCTATAGGAGTGCAGATTTTGTTTCGTTACAGCTAGACGGTCCGCTTGCACATCATTCGCTCCAACGGAGACGGGCTGTCGAGGTCGCATCCTGGCTCCTCTGGCTGCATTTATCTTGAAGAATACGTTAAAATTACATTCCCAGTCTAGGTGTGTTTGTTTTCTAAGACGTTATTTGGCCAGTTCTCAAGCGGAGTATCCCCATGCAAAAGCCAGCAAAGACATCCCCGGTAGAAAGAACGGCTCCAACGACCGGCATCCAAGCTCATGAGTTGTGAAGGAAGAGCAGCACATACGCTAAGCATGCAGCCACATATGAACCACATAAACATCAGACGCGCACAGCTGAGAAAAGACAAAGAATAAGACGCACACGGAAGGACTTGCTCGCCTGTGTGACTCGCAGCAGTCTACAGCCCCGAAACGATCGGCGTAATGTGCTGAAGGTGGTAAAAGCTGGTCTGAAGCTGCAGTAGAAAAAGTTGTTAATTCGTCTGTTCCCTTAAAACTTTCAAAGCGATGCTGATGGGAGCCCGTCTAGTTTCGTATTATCACTGCAACTGCCTTCGGGGGTCTCGATTTTTGTTGTTCGTTGGCGCCAGACACATGCTGGGGAGATCAGGGCCTGTTTTGTTTTATTTATAATGAAAGCAGTTCTTTATTTGTTCTTTTTCTTTAGCAACTACCTGTCGTGTGTTGAATTTTCCGCTAACGAACCACGAGTCACCTCACCCCTCTCATGCGCGTGCTCGCGGTGAGCGCTACGCAACCTTGGGGTGTTCAGAACGCCTTCTTCTCTTTCGAAGGCTCATTAGTGAAATATTTGAAGTCTAGAGTTATTTGCCTGACTTATAAATACACCGTTTGCTGTTTACTTCTGTCTCCATGGGCCAGCCACCCTGAACCCCTCCGACGACGCACGGTTAGCTCTCACGCAGAGCAGCCAGTAGACTGCTTCAACTGCAGAAAGGAACGAAGTTTTTTTGCTTCTTCGTCGTGAGAATGCCAACTCGGCGCCGAGCGCTCATCACGGGCATTACAGGACAAGACGGCTCGTAAGTCCGCAGCAGCCGACTGCCGCCTTTGCCAGTTAACCACTGAACGAACCGACCACGAGACGTGAACAAACCGTCAAGCGCGGGTGCGCACTAACTGCTTTTGCTGGAATGAGAAGCCCCGCCGGATTACGTCTGTTATGAGGCTGCGTGTTGTGAGGCGTGGTAGCGAAGGTTTTTCGTACTGAGTTGGCTGGGTGTCGGTGTTCCCGCTGTCTTTCAGGTACCTCACAGAGTTCTTGCTGCAAAAGGGATATGAAGTACATGGCATCATTCGTCACAGCAGCACCCTCAACACCGAGCGGCTCGTGCCCGTCTCCAACCGTACGCCTTACAGTGCTGCAACCTCTTGGCTGTACCCCGTGCTTGGATTTCCTGTTGAATTGCAGCCTCAGTAGACACTCGAGCACGTGTATATGCGTAAAATTCAAGTGTGCATGCATCGTAATGCAGTGTACAGTGCATGCATGGAGATGGATGAGAAAAGAAACCACGCTTTTATCTTTTTACTCATTTCTTTCTTCGTCTGCTTCTAGGCATACATCTGCACTGCGGGGACGTCGTGGATTCGACTTCCCTCTTTGACATTATTTCGCGCGTACGCCCTCATGAGGTGTACAATCTAGCCGCTCAAGTAAGTTTTGCTGCTGTTGCTGTTGCTGCTGTTGCTGTTGCTGCTGCTGCTGCTGCTGCTTGTTCATCAAGCCATAGCTACCTACTGGGGGTTCTTCAGAGCAAGACCGCGTCTCGAGGATATATTGTATGGTGGATGGCTGAGGCAGACGGTGGGATTTCTTTTGTTTCTGTATGCGCAACAGAGCCATGTGAAGGTGTCTTTTGAGATGCCTATACACACCACCGACTCTACCGCCGTCGGGGTGCTTCGCGTACTGGACGCCATTCGGGCTGCAGGACTTGCCCATGAGACGCGGGTGTGAGCATCAGTTGTTTGCATGCAAGTGTTTCAGATGTAGAGGATTTGCAGCAGATCTTTGCGTGCAAGCGCCTACGAAGAGCGGCGTTTCACGAATATATCCTCTTCTTTTGTCTCTGCAAGCAGAGGAGTAGTGTGTTCGGGTGTATTCTTCTCTGCTTTCTCCTGTGCAACAACTCCTTGGCATCAAAGTTTTGTCTCTCCTTTCATACTGTCGTGTATTTGTATGCAAGGAGAGCAAGGGACCGCAGCTATTGCTGTAGTTTAGGGGATTGGCTTCTGCTGCTGCTTCTCAGGTTCCAGGCCTCATCGTCGGAGATGTTTGGGTCGAGTACAGTGGAGCTACAGAATGAAGATACTCCCTTCAAGCCTTGTTCTCCTTATGGTAACGCAACAGCAGGCCAGACAGACTAAACCCTGTAGCCATGATTTTTTCTCTCCTCGTTGTCTCGCTGCTCGCTCAAGGGGTTGCAAGCACTGTCACATTACTGCTTCTGCTGCTGCTGTTGCTGCTGCTGTTGCTGCTTGTCAGGTGTTTCTAAGCTTTACGGACACTTCACAGTGCAGACGTATCGCTCGGCCTATGGAATGTTCTGTGTTAGTGGAATTCTATTCAACCATGAGAGCCCCAGGAGGGGCATCACATTTGTCTCTCGCAAAATCACCATGGGCATTGCTAGCATTCTGAAGGTTAGCGAATTTCTTATTAATTTTTAGCTGTTGTTGTTATATGAGGAACCACTAATAATGTTGCTGACTGAGGGTGAGGCTGTTGTTGGGTTGCAGCTTTTTCTCTCTCTCTGGTATACCTGCTGGCTCTGGGGGCCCTTGAGTGGTTTCATGCGCTGACACAGAGATACGGGGAGGTGCTAAGTTGCAGCTTTTCTTTCATTTCTGTTCTTTTTTTTTCTTTCTTTGCTGCTGCAGGGGGAAATGAGTTGCCTCGAACTGGGCAATCTGGACGCCCGCAGAGATTGGGGTCATTCGCGCGACTACGTGAAGAGCATGTGGTTGATGCTGCAGCAGGAGGTTCCAAAGGACTACGTAGTGGCGACTGGTGAGGCTGGTAGTAGCGCACCCCTTACACACCTTGTGTGTAGGGAGGCAGCACCTCTTCTACATCCCATGCATAGATATATAAATAACGCCCCTTACACACCCTTGGTTTGGGGAGCCAGTGCCTACTGTACACCCCGTGTTTAAGGAGATAGCACCGCTTATATACGTCTTCTGTAGGGAGATAGCGCCCCCTATATACACAGTATGTAGGGAGATATCTCCTCGCTCTACATCAGACACAAGACGGAGGCTCACAGGCATCTGCTGCTTAGGCCTTTCTGTTTTGTCTCCTGCAGGCAAGCAACACTCCGTCAGGGAATTCTGTGAACTGGCATTCGCTATTGCAAATCTTCCGCTCCAGTGAGCCACACAGACGGCTACCCTGGTGCTTGCAGCGGCAGTATGCTGCTGCGTGGCACTCCTCTATGGATCTCGTTTTCTATTATTATCTCCACAATATATATATATATATATATATATATNATATATATATATATATATATATATATGGCGTGCCTTCCTTGTTGTTCAGCGCTTCCCGTTGCAGTGTAAACAAGCGACTTGCATTAGAGTGCACAGACTGTGCAGTTGAGTGTTTTATGTTGAATTTGAAGTTTTGCGATTGAATGATATATTTTTACGTGGAGTTGTGAAGCTGAGTTGTTTGTATTCCGGTTTGCTGTAGATAACGATACACACCGGTTATTATATTCCTGGTGATTGACGTATTCTTGCCTTATTCCTGTTCCTCCCGCGTCAACGATATGCATATTCTTTACTTCTGCTTGCGGTGTATGTACAGGTGGAAAGGAAAAGGCCTGCAAGAAGTGGGAAGCTGTGGGGGCCGTGTTTTGGTGCGGGTTTCTTCTGCTCATTTCCGCCCTACGGAGGTCAACGCGCTGAAAGGGGATGCCTCACGCATCCGGGCGGAGTTGAACTGGCGCCCAGAGACGACATTCACGGTGCGCTACCTTCACTTACTGCAGCAGCAGCACGAGCAGCAGCAGCAACAAACGCAGCCGCGCTGCGGTAGCACGAATAGGAGGAGCACTAGGACCTCCAGTGGCAGCAACAGCAGCAGCTCCCAGGGTCGTTCCCTCGCAGGGCTTTGCACCGGTGGCTTCTGCGTCATCCCACTGCATAGTTGCTGCTGCTGCTTTGTCACTGTTGCTGCTGAGTTGCTGCTGCTAGTAACTTGCTGCTGCTGCCCTGTTTGTGCATGTATGTGTGTCAGGCGCTGGTGTTCGAGATGCTGCAGTCTGATATGAGGGCTGCGGGGTTACAACCGCCGACGCCATCCGAGTGTAACCAGCGCATACTCAAACACATGGGGAGCGCTGCGGACCCTTTGCTGGACTAGCTGCTGCTGCTATGCTGCTGCGGCTGCTGCAGCAGCAGCAGCCGCAGCAGCGGCGGCAGAAGATGCTCGGTAGCTAGAAGCAGCAGAACAGGTCGTGTAGACAGGGAGCGAGTGCCCCACCTGGTGCACGTGTACATATATATAATATATATATGTATCATTTATAATATATAGTATAATATATAGTATTGTATATATATATATATATATATATATATATATATATATATATATATATATATATATATATATAGACGAAGGCAACGCGCCTGCGCAGCTGCGGTGTGCGTAGCGCACCCAGCGTTGTTAGAGCGACAGCAACACGACGAGTCTGCAGCAACTTTGTGCTTCGGCCTCGTTTTAGACATTTGTCTCTTGGCTGAGAGACTAAGTAGCCAATGAAGTCCCCGTGCTGTAGCGGTGTTGAGGGGGGGAGAGGATATCTCCGACAACAGTCACACTTAAGCAAGCAAGCAGAACGCAGCCAGGAAGACAGGCGTGCGCCTCTTCTGCTCTTGTTATCCCTGACAGCAGCAACGGATGCTGAATCAACTGCAACAGCAGCAGATGCTGCTGTTGCTGCTGCTGTTTAGTCAGCACCAGCGGATGCTGAGGCAACTGCAGCTGCTGAGCTACAGCAGCAGCTGCTGCTGCTGTTCAATCAGCAGCAAAAGCGGAGGTTTACTGAACTGCAGCAGCAGTTGCTGCTACTGTTCAGTCAGTCAGCAACAACGGAATATGGCTGAGCAGCAGCAGCAGCAGCAGCAGCAGCAGCACCTGCTGCTTCTTCTGCTGCTGAAGCGGCTTTAACACTGCAACACCCAGTACAAATCGCTGTCTATACACCCCACATGTGTCCGTCTTCTTCAGCGTTACTCACATTCCGGACCCCGTTGCAGCGGCAGCGACGCAACACTAGCAGCAGCAATGCTGTTCTTGCTGCCGCAGCTACAGCACTGCTGCTGCAGCAGCCGCAGCCTGCGCCTGCTGCAGCAGGCGTTTTTGCCGTTGCTTCTATGCTGCTGCATCTCAAGGGTCCTGCAGCGGCTGCGCTGCAGTGCCTGCTTGTAGTTGCTGGACCTTCTGCTTCTCCTTTAGACGCCGCAGCAGATCCGCTAAGAGCTGCTGCAGCGCCAGCACGCGTTGTTGCTGAAAACACAGCAGCAGCAGCAGCAGCAGCAGNCAGCAGCAGCAGCAGCAGCAGCAGGACACATGTAGAGTGTCAGCCGGAACTATATTTAGGGTTTAGAGGAGCACAAGTAGAAGTTGGTTCTTTCATATATATGAATACAGGTGCTGCTGCTGGTGCTGATTTTGTTGCTACTGTTCGCGCTGCTGCTGCTGGCTGTGCTGCTTCTGTGTCCCCTACCGCTTCTTGCACATTCTGCTGCCGGCCGCTCGGCACTGCTGCCTGGCTGCTGCTGCACGAGGCGAGCTGCTGCTTAAGTGCGCAGTTCTCCTGTAGAAGCTGCTGCTGCTGCTGCAGCGCAGCATTGGCCTGCTGCAGCAGCTGTATGTACACATCAGGACGGGGCGACCAAGCGGGAGCTGCAAGGATCTGCTGCTGCTCCAGCTGCCGCACTGCATTCGTAGGCACAATGGCTTCCTCAAGCCATGGCTTTTGAACGTTTGGCGGTGCAGCAGCAGCAGCAGCTGCTGCTGCTGCTGCTGCTACTGCCTGGTGTTGCAGCGCCTGCTGCTGCTGCAGCTGAACCTGCTGTTGCAGCGCCTGTGGCTGCTGCATCACAAGGCTAGGCTGCTGCTGAGCAGCAGCTTGCTGTTGGAACTGCTGCAACTGCTGCTGTGCCTGCAGCAGTTGCTGCTGCAGCTGCTGCGCTGTCTCCTTTAATCGTTTTTTCTTCTCTTGCTGATGCTGCAGCCGCTTCAACAATGACGCGTAGTGAAAGAAGAGGAAAGTTGGGTCGGTTTGCTGCATGCACACAACCTCAACGCAACATATTTACTTCTGCTGTACCTGCTAGTGTCACTGCAACTGCTGCTGCTGCGGTTTCTGTTCCTGCTGCTTCTGCTGCTGGTGCTGCTGCTGGTGCTGAAGCAGTGCTCGTTTGGGCATTTCAGGTGTATAGGCAGCACCTTTGCCCGGCGTAGAAGGGTAGATCCATCGATGTATGCGTTAGTTGCTGCAACTTCTCTGCGTTGCTCCAGCAGCTCGTCCCTCTGTTGCAGCTGCAGCAGCACCTGCTGCTGCTGCTGCTGCTGCTGCTGTGCGCCAGACAGCAGCAGCCAGGCGCTGATAGAGTCGCAACGCCGCGCCGCGCAGCCCACGCGCTGCAGTGCTGCTTCGAAGTCCTTATAGCCGACTCGCTGGCTCCCATGGAAAGCAGAAGGAAAGACGAGCGAGACAAGAGTCCGGAGTTGTTGCTCCTGCTGCTGCTCCTGCTGCTGCTCTTGTTGCTGCTCCTGCTGCTGCTGCTGCTGCTGCTGCAGGTAGTCTGAAAACGTCAGCTCGCACAGCTGCCAGAAGGTAAAGAGAGTGCCCAAGGCGGAGTTCTCGCGGTGCAGCAGAGGGAAGAGCGGACCTCCTGCCGGCAGCAGCATTTTGCTGCTGCTGCTGCTGCTGCTGCTGTTGCTCCTGCTTCTGCTGCTGCTCCTCGCTGCGTTGCTGCTGTCGCGGCTGCTCTTGTTGGTGCTGCTAGCAGCCTTGGCGGAAGAAGAGCCGCCGCTAAGAGGCCTCAGCCGTGCCTGGTAGTACGCGCGCTGTGCTGCCACTTGCTGCTCCAGCGACTTTATGCGCCCCTGCAGCAAAACAACTGACACACGTGCTGCTGCTGCTGCTGCTGCTGCTGCTGCTGCTGCTACTGCTGCTGCTGCTGGTGTGTGTCGGCTTCTCCTGCGTGTCTAGGGCTGCCTGCTGCTGCTGCTTCCCGACTGACTGACTGTACCTGGAGCAGCCGCTCCTTTGTTGCTGCAGCACACGACAGCTGCTTCAACCTCTGCAGCAACTCCTCCCTGTCGTCGTTCACCTCAGAAGCCTCCCCCTCTGCTGCTGATGTCTCTCTCGCTGCTGCTGATGCTGCTGCTGCTGCTGGGTTTGCATCCCGCAGCCGCGGAAGACCATCGTGCTGCTGCAGCGCCGAAGACCTGCTGCTGCTGGTGCTCATGTCTCCTTCGCCGCCCTCAGTATCCCCAGCAACTCGCCCCACAGACTGCATCAGCCTGGACAGCAGCAGCAGCACGCACAGCAGCACAACACTCAACGGCAACAGCAGCAGCTCCTGCAGCAGCACCTGCTGCTGCCGCAGGAGCAAGCAGGAACGGCTCACTGATGCGCAGCAACCGTACAGCACATACTCCTAACCGTAAACCCTAAACCCTAAATTCCTAAGCCCTGAATCTCAACCCTAAACCCTAAACCCTACAGCCAAAACCCTAAACCCTAAACCCTAAACCCTAAACCCTAGACAATAAGCCATACTTCTGGAGCTCTGCGTCCTTAGCCGAGATGACTTCTTCAAAGTGCTGCCGCTGGCGCCGCAACTCCTCCTCCAGCTGCATGCGCTCCTCAGCTGCCTTCGCCTCCTGAGAGATAGCAGCAGCAGAGAGAAAAGCAACAGAGACAGCAATACACTGCAGCACAAACCCCTGGGATCCATAAGGACCCGAGGCCCTGGATGTGCATATCTTCAGGTGTATATACATAAAAGTATACTGGTTTGCACATATAGATTTCTATATACTCAGGTCCATATATATATATATATATATATATATATATATATATATATATATATATATATATATATATATATATATTATACATAGCCTGCAAAGGGGATCAGAAGAAACTCCTCACCGCGCAAATCACGAGCTCGTGAAGGTCCTCGAGCTCTTTCGCCACTGCTGCACTCTGCTGCTGCAGCAGGTGCTGCTGCTGCTGCTGCTGCTGCTGCTGCTGAGATTCCCGAGATTCCCGCTGTGCACTAGGCTGCGAAGGGCTTTCCTGCTGCTGCTGCTGCTGCTGCCGCAGCTGTTGCTCCGCTTCAGCAAGGGCCGCAGAAGCCAGCCGAGACCGCATCTCCAGCTCTTCCTGCAGCAGCAAGCAGCAGCAAGCAACAGCAGCAAAAACAGCAGCAGGTGCATCAGCACATCGCTAGCTGCAGCTGCGCATGGACAGACGCCGCCCCACTGCCGCACAGCTTGACCCTAAGTCTGTCAGCAACAACAGCAGCAACAGCGACAGCAGCAGCAACAGCAGCAGCAACAGCAGCAGCAACAGAAGCGCATCTAGAATAGTGCAGCGTACATGCAACAGCGAGTTGTCATGCTCCGCAGCCTCTAGCCTGAGCCGCTGCTGCCTGTGTATCTGCTGCAGCTGCTGCAGCTCATCTTGCTTTGACGAGAGGAGGAATTCGAGGCGTTGCTGCTGCTGCTGATCTCGCTGCTGCTGCGTCTGCTGCTGTTCTTGCTGCTCCTTGAGCCGCTGCAGCACACAGCCAGCAGCATGCAACACTCCAGTCAATTAAAAACAACGGGATGATCATAAGAGTAGCAAGAAGAAAAACAATGTATAAACAAACACAGAATAAATACAAACAGCAGCAGCAGCAGCAGCAGCAGCAGCAGCAGCAGTTCTTCTTGCCTGTGTCAGCTGCACATTTTCTGCTGCGTATTCCCGCTGAATCTTGTCCAGACTCTCAACCTCACGCTGCAGCAGCAGCACTTGCTGCAGCAACTCCTGCTTGCTGCTGCTGCTGCTGCTGCTGCTGNTGCTGCTGCTGCTGCTGCTGCTGCTGGACTCGGCTGATCGAACCTGGTGCTGGTCATCCTCGAGGCCTGCTCAAAGGGCACATCAGTCTGATGCTGCGGATGTGCTGCTGCAGCACTGACAGGCAAAAGGTGTATGCAGCACAACCGCCAGCAGCAGCAGCAGCAAAAGCAGCAGCAGCAGCAACAGCAGCAGCAGAAACACCAGCAGCAGCAGCAGCAGCAGCAGCGTCGCTCCAATACCTGTATGAGTCTCTGACTGGCCCTGCAGCTGTTCCTGCAGCAGCGCCTTCTCGTTGCGAAGCTCGAGAAGCTGCTGCTGCTGTCGCTGCAGCACCTCCTCCTGCTGCTCCAGCAGCTGCTGCTGCTGCTGCATTTGCTGCACCAGTTGCTGCTGCTGCTTCTTGTAGCTTTCAAGTTTCCGCTCATCGGGTTCTGCCCCTTCGCTGCAACTGCTGCTGTTGCTGCTGAAGCTGCTGCGGTTGCTGCTGCTGCTGCAGCTCCTACGGCTGCTGCGTCTCCCGCTCCTGCGCTGCTTCTGCTGCATCCTCGCGACCATCCTCAGCTCTCTATGGAGCAGTACTTTCCGTTCCCTTTGTACGAGTACTTGCTGCTGCTGCTGCTGCAGCTCTTGCTGCTCTTGCAGGAGTACTTGCTGCTCTTGCTGCTGCTGCAGCTGCTGCTGCAGCATCTTGAAGTGTTCCTGCTGCTGCTCCGCAACGGCTTGCAGCTGCATGCGCTCTCTCGACAGATGCTCCTGCTGCTCTGTCAGTTCTGCATCGAGCTGCTGCAGCTTCTCGCGCTGCTGCTGCAGCATCCGCCGCTCCTGCTGCAGCTGCTCCCGCTCCTGCTCAAGCCCCTGTTGCTGCTCCTGCTCCCTCAGCAGAGACTGCAATCTCTGCTCTAGCTTCTGTATCTCTTCCTCGTGCTGCTGCTGCTGCTGCTGCAGCTCCTGCTGCGTCTCCTGCAGCTGTTGTTCCCTTTGCTGCTGCTCTTGCTGCTGCTTCAGCAGCTGTTCCCGCTGTTTGTCAAGCTTCTCCTGCTGCAGCTGCAGCTGTTGCTGCCGTAGCTGCTGTTCCCTCTGCTGCTGTTGGAGCTGCTGCTGCTGCAGCTGCTGCTCCTGTAGCAAATGCTGCTGCTGCTGCACTTCCCGCATCGCTGCATCTTTCTGCTGCAGGTCTTCGTCATCTACTAACTCCGCTATATCTTTATCGTCGCTGGGCTCCCGCTGCTGCTGCTGCTGCTGCTGTCGCCGCTGCTGCTGCTGCTTGTTCAGCTGTTTCTCCCTCAACTGAAGCTCGCGCTCTTTGGCGTGAAGGGTCCGCAGCTGCTCTTGCTGCTCCTGCTGCTGCTGATCGAGGAGGCGTTCCTTTTGCTGCAGCAGACGATCCCGTAGTTCAGCTTCCATACGGCTTGCATGCGACTGTTGATGCTGCTGCTGCTGCTGGTGCTGTTGCTGCTGCTGTTGCTGCTGCTGAAGCTGCTGCTGCAGTATTTGCTGCTGCTGCTGCTCCTGTTCTAGCTGCTGCTTCAGTTCATTCACCTGGGCAGCGCAGCTTTCTTGTGTCTCTACTAGGTGCTGCAGCTCATCGAGCTGCTGCTGCTGCGCTGCTATCTGCTCCCTCTGGTCTTCTATTAAGGTTTGCTGCGCCTCAATCAGCTGGTGTTGCTGCTCTAGCTGCTGCTGCTGCTGCTGCACCTGTTCCTTCAGCTCTTCCATATGCTGCTCCTGCTGCTCAACCTGCTGCTGCTTCAATACCAGTTGTTGCTGCAGCTCTGTCTGCTTCTCCTCCGCTTGCTGCTGCTGCGCTGCAGCGCGTTGCTCCAGCTCGGTGAACTTCTGCTGCAGCTCGACCTGCTGCTGCTGTTGTTCTTGCTGCAGCTCCGTTTGCTGTTGCTGCTGTTTCTCCTTCTCCCGCTCAAGCTGCTGCAGTTGCTGCTGCAGTTGCTGCTGCAGCTGCTGCTGCGCAGCTTCCGCCTGGTGTATAGCGTCCTGCAGCACCGCGTGGGCTTGTCGCTGCTGCTCTTGCTGCTGCTGCGCGTCGGCCAGTTGCTGCTGCAGTTGCTGCTGCTCCTTTTGCTGTTGCATGCGCTCTGCAGCAAAGGTGCTTTCACGCTGCTGCATGCAGCGCAGCAGCTCTTCTTTCTCCAGTCGCAGCGCCTCCAGCTGCTGCTGCCACCGCTGCTGCTGCTGCTGCAGCTCCACATGCAGGGCGTAGGCGTCATCCATATGGGCAAACTCAGAGTTTGGTTGGCTGACACTTGCCTCCAGTTCTAGCTGCTGCTGCTGCTGCTGCTGCTGCTGNGCTGCTGCTGCTGCTGCTGCTGCTGCTGTTGCCTTCGCTGTTGCTCGAGGAGCGCGATGTGCTCCTGCTGCAGCTGGTTGCTGCTGCTGCTGCTGCTGCAGCTGCTGCTGACGGCTTGAGCAGCCATGATATCAGCATCAACGTGAGGAGAAGGTCCCCTCAGCTTGCAACCCCACGAGGCAATTCCTGTTGCTTCTATTTCTGCTGCAGTTGTGCTGCCCTCTGGCGCTGCAGCAGATCTCTCGGGTGTACGTACACCCGAGGCAGCAGTATGTGAAGGGGGGCCTCCTGGCTGCAGCAGCGCAGCAGCAGACGGCAAATACATTTCGGGGGGAAAGGAAGGAAAGAACTCAGATACCTCATCTGCTGCTCCCCCTGCTGCTGCTGCTGCTTCACTCGCTGCAGACGCATCAACTGCTGCAGCACGCTCTTCTTCCTCAAGACCTGAGCACGGGATTGTATCCGCTTTTCCCCGCGAAAACTCCATGCAGATGCTGCTGCTGCTGCTGTTGCTGCTGCTGCTGCTGCAGTGCAAGACCTCGGTGGTGCTGCCGGCATTCGGGCTGCTGCGGCCACCGCTGCCCTCCACAGAAGCAGGGGAGGCAGCGCGCCTCTCCCAGAAGGCCCTACTAGAGGATTCCATCTCCTCAGCAGCAGCAGCAGCAGCAGCAGAGGGCGCAGCAGCAACTGCAGCAGCAGCGGCTGCTGCTGCCGCTGGAGTCGCGGCGCTGCTCTCACTCCTGCTGACGCGGACAGTGTGCGCAACCCTCCCAGCAAAAATCTCTACCACGCAGCTCTATTGGAAGCAAGTACAACAACAACAGCAGCAGCAGCAGCAGCAGCAGCAGCAGCAGCAGAAACAGGGAGAGCAGCAGCGCTAGCGCGCAGAGCAGTGAGGCCGGTCACCGAGCTGCAGCAGCAGTAGCCACAGCAGCAGAAGGAGCAGCAGCAACAGCAGCAGAAGCAGAATCAGCAACTAGATATGCTACAGTTGGTTGCTGCTGCAGCAACTGCTGGTTTAATAATAAAGTCAAAGGATGATGGGGGGGCCCCTGCAGCGTGGCGTTGAGAGGAGAGAAAGAGGGAGAGGTAAGGGCTGAGGTTGATAGGGGGCCCCCTAGGGGCCTCGTGTTTCTCTCGATTTGTATAAGTTTAAAAGACAGAATTTATTTGTTTTTTTTCAGTGTGCTGCAGCATAAACAGCAACACAACAACCAGCCCCAGATGAGGTGCCTCTGTGCAGGGGGCTGGTGGGGGCTGGTGAGCCGCGGAATACAGCCCCGGGGCCCCTTCTGGTGTCTCGCGTGAATAGATGAGTGAATTACTTGTTTATGATTAATATAATTAGAGAAAAAAAACTGAAAACAAAAAAAAAATACACACGAAACATATATATATACTTTGTCAGACCACCCATGACACGAGACGCCACCCAGCAGAAGCAGGACACCCCGATCCCGGGGGTTTCTTAGTCCTGTTCATCAAATAAATAAATTACATCAGTTATTTAGTTAATGTATAAACAACATACTGCAGCATATTCACCTATCTGCTGCATTAACTTCCTTGAGGATCCACTGACCCGTGTGCCAGCCCTCAGACGCTGGGGTGTACGTACACCCCAACACCGCCATGAGGGTTCTACAGAAACTTCCGCCATGGGTACGATGCACCTGCTGCAGACACCGCCGAGAAGCTGGCGCAGAAGCTGCTGCTACTGCTGAGCAGCTCCCGCAGCAACTGCAGCAGCAACAGCAAAAGCAACAACTGCAGCAGCAGCAACGGGCAGAGGAGGGGAGGCTTGGCGCCTTTGGAGGGTTTCCTTGCTCAGGTAACTCCTCTACCTTAAGGCGCAACGACTCAAACCACTAGTTGATAGAGCTGAACAGAAGAGAGCAGCAGCAGCAGCAACAAAAGCAGCAGCAGCAACATCTTTTTCTCCTTTGCCACCAACTGAGGTGACCCCCGTTTGGCGGGGGCTGAAGAAGGGTGTAGAGGCCGCCCCTGCGTGCTCCCCCCTTTCCTTTCTGCTGCAAGCCGTTGCTTGGGGTTGGAGTCAGCCCCTAAGCAAATAAATTATATAATACATATAATATATTATAGTATATTATATGCATTAGGTTATATAATATATATTACGTAATATATTATATGTATAATATAGGGATCATGAGACACATATACAACCGAAACACTATAGTACCTGTAGTTATTTGTTACTTACTACCACTCTACAATAAATAAAACAAGAAATACATAAATAAATAAAGACGGAATATATTCATCTACTGATCCTCAAATACAGCAAAAAAACAAAAAACTAAACAAAAAGAATTCATATATTTAGTGGCTGTATACAGTATACAGCCTCAGCCACTTCTTCATGCTCTCTTACGCTTTTTTTATGCAGCTACTGCTGCACCCGCGTGCTGAGACCCTCATCTGCAGCAGTATATAACCCCTCAATAGCGCTGCAGCTGCAGCAGCAGCTGCTGCAGCAGCTGCTGCTGCTGCAGTTTCTGTAGCTTCTAGAGTGTTGCAGCAGCAGCAAGAGTGTAGAGTTATTCGCTAGCGGTGAGAGAGTGGTGGCGGTTGCTTTCTCTTGAGTTTGTTAGTTGCACTCCTCCTTCTGAGGTGTACATACACCTCAGCTCCCCGCACTCAGGCCGAGGCAGTTGCAGCAAGGATAGAGGGGGGAGACAGCAGTGGCTAGCAAAGAGAGTTATGTATAGACAGACATGAGAGGAGAAGAGACACACGGGAGACAGATAAGAGACAGAAACAACAAGAGACAAAAAAACAAGGAGACAAACAAAAACGCTGCTGTCTCAACCACCACACAACAACGCAGCAAAAGGAACAAACACTCTCCTCACTCGGATTAAGGGTTTAGGGTTTAGGGTTTAGGGTTTATAAGGAGCTATTGGTTAGGGCTTTCGGTCTGTCTTAAGGTCTGTTTCGTTGCTGCTGCGCTGCGGTGTCTGCAGAGACACACGAAGGAGACAGTGCTGCTGCTGAGGCAGCTAAGAGAAAGACACAAGGGACCCCAGACCCCACGCAGCAGCAGGGGCTGCTGGGGCAGGGGGGGGGACTGTCTCCTTTCGCTGTCGCCGTAGTCACCTGCCCACCGCCTCCTTATGAGCAGCAGCAGCAGCAGCAGCAGCAGCAGGTAGAGGGGCACTGCACGCTGTTGCCTCCGTCTCCTGCTGCTATGCAGCAGCTGCAGCTCCCCTCTCAGCAGGCCCCCTCACAGCGCAACCTGCTGAGAGAGGAGGCGGGAGAGATGGGGAGCCGAGGGGCCCTAGAGAGCTTCAGCCCCACGTTTGCAACAGAGCTGCTAGCAGATATAGAGCTGGATGGAGACACAGGAACCCCCACAGCTGCTGCTGCTGCTGCTGTTGCTGCATCTGCTGCAGCAGGAACTAATACACTGCTGCAGATTGATGTACCTGTACAGCAACACCAAAATGCTGCAGGCACTTAGCCTCTGCTGCTGCTACACAGACGCGAGTAGAGAGAGCTGAAACTAAGCAACTCGCTGCATGCGTTCTCTCCCTTGTCTGTCTCCTCGTTTGCTATATAAAGGGGACAGCAACACCAACAGCAGCAGCAGCAGCAGCAGCAGCAGCAGCAGCAGGAGAGATCTGGCCCCCGCTGTATCCTGCTGCTGCAGCAGATGCGGGGCAGAGGTGCTGGAGGAGACAGGCTGCAGCAGCAGTCGGGGGGAAGAACCCCGCAGCAGCCAAGCCACGCAGCTGTCCCTTCACTGCTGCATTGTTTCGTTTTTCTGCTTTTGTTTGTTTGATGGCAATCGATATGACCCACATACACACAACTCCCCGCCGTGTCCATCACCTCACGGCAGCGTTTTATACATAAGACATATATATACATATATATATATATACATACATATATATATATATATATATATATATATATATATATATATATATATATAT
>NW_024015480.1:0-3904 GCF_000499745.2 Eimeria mitis
ATATATATATATATATATATATATATATATATATATATATATATATATATATACAAATATAGATATTCTGGTTCTTTGTTTAGTTAGTTGAAATGATAGAATACCGCGAGCAGCCACATAACAAACAGAAGGAGGGTTTAGGGTTTAGGGTTTAGGGTTTGGGGTTTAGGGTTTAGGGTTTAGGTAGTAAGGGGTGAGGATCGGAGCAGGCATCGAGGTGTATATGTATGGGTTTTGCTGCTGCCCTGCTGCTGCTGCTGTTGCTGCTGCTGTTGCTGTTGCTGCTACACAGCATGGGCCTGCTAAGGTAATTGCTACGACTGCTGCAGCTGTGGCACTAGCAGCAGCAGCAGCAGCTGCTGCTGCTGCTGCTGCTGCTCCTGCTGGAGTTGCTGCTGTTGCTGCTGCTGCAGGGGGGCCCCTCATGCGTGTGTGTGTCTGTACACCCCACGCGAGAGAGTAAAATTATATATAATTAAATAATATTATATAAATAAATTTATTTCATCGGCAGCAGCAGCAGCTGTCTATGCACCGCAGCAGCAGCAGCGCTTCAGTGTCCCTCACGACCCCGAGCAGCAGCAGCAGCAGCAGCAGCAGCAGCAGCAGAAATTGCTGCTGCTGCTGCTGCTGCTATTGCTGCTATATCATCTGTATTATTTCCCCCCCAATTTCATTTATTTGAGTAAAAAATAATAAAATAAAAAATAAAAAAAACAAACAAATGCATAAAACACTAACTTAGACCTCAGCAGACACTGCAACACCGCGAGCTGCAGGAGCAGCGGGATGCCAGAGCAGCAGCAGCAGCAACAGCAGCAGCAGCAGCAGCAGCAGCAACAGCAGCAACATATGAAGTAATGCCAGCTGTTATGAAAGGAGACACGGGATACAACTCACCAGGCGCAGCAGCAGCAGCATCTGCTGCTGCTGCTGCTGCTGCTGCAGTACTGGAGACACCGCCAGCTGCAGTGTCTTGAGGCCTCAACAGCAGCAGCAGCAGCAGCAGCAGCAGCAGCAGCAGCAGCAGCAGCATTGGAAATACCAGATGCGGCAAGCCCCCCTGTTGCTGCTGCTGCTGCTGCTGCAGAATTCCGCAGCATCTCTAACAGCGGCAGCAGCAACAACAGCAGCAACAGCCACAGAACACCCAGCAGCAGCAACAACAGCAGCAGCAGCAGCAGCAGCAGCATCAACAACCGCAGCAGCAACAGCAACACCGACAGGGGCAGCAGACGTGAAGCAGTATAGTGACCATGGAGACCCCAGTCTCTTCGGTGTTGGCGCTGCAGCTGCCTTTACTATACAGCAGCAGCAGCAGCAGCAGCAGCAGCAGCAACAGCAGCAGCAGCAGCAGCAGCAACAGCAGCAGCAGCAGCAACAGCAGCAGGAACCGCAGCATCGAACCCAACAGCAACACCGACAAGGAAGACTGTTCGGGTTGCTGCGGCCTGCTGTCCCCATGAGTGTGGATGCCATGCTGCAGCAGCAGCAGCAGCAGCAGCAGCAGCAGCAGCGGCAAGAACAGCAGCAACACCAGCTGCAACAACAGCACCAGCAGCAACAGCAGCAGCAGCAGCAGCAGGAGGTATTGAGGGGCGACCAAACTGCACTCGTTGCCCTAACAGCAACAGAAGCAGAAACAGCATCAGCAGCAGCAGCAGCAGCAGCAACAGTTGCTGCTGCTGCTGCTGCTGCTGCTGCTGCTCCTCATCGGAGCCTCGCAGCATCAACGACTATCGTGAGGCTCTTCGATAAACCCTAAACCCTAGCTGCAAACCCTAAACCCTAGCCCTAAACCCTAAACCCTAAACCCTAGCTACAAACCCTAAACCCTAAACCCTAAACCCCAGCGCCAAGCCGTAAACCCTAACCTCAAACCCTAATCCCTAAACCCTAGCTGCAAACCCTAGCCTTTATATTATATTCTCACCCCCTAAACATAAACCCTGAACCCTAAACCCTAAGCTGTGTTGTCTGCTGCTGCTGCTGCTGCTGCTCAGCCTAACTGCGCCAGCGGAGAATATCTTGACGCTGTACGTTCCCCTGACAACACTGCTGCTGCTGCTGCTGCTGCTGCTGCTGCTGCTGCTATTGCTTCTGCTGCAGAAGCAGCTGCTGCTGCTATTGCTTCTGCTGCTTCTATTGCTGCTACTACTACTACTGCTGCTGCTTCTGCTACTACTACTACCACTCCTCCTCCTCCTACTACTACCACTACCACTACTGCTGCTGCTGCTGCTGCTGCTGCTGCTGCTGCTGCTGCAGGACGACACGTGCCAGCTATGCCCCGCTGGCCGTTACTCTCCCGCGGGCTCAGTCGGTATATTTTCTTGCGTCGTTTGCCCCGCCTCCTCCTGGAGCACTGAAGGCTCAGCTGTCTGTACACCCTGCATGTACTACAAAAGTCAGCAGGCTGCTGCTGATGCTGCTGCTGCTGCTGCTGCTGCTCCTGCTGCTGCTGTTGGTGCTGAGGGTGGTGGTGCTAGTGGTGGTGGTGCTGGTGGTGGTGGTGATGGTGGTGGTTGTCTTGCTGGGTCTGGGGGTATTACTTATTCTGAGGCATTTGTGCTGCTGCTGCTGTTGTGCTGCTGCTGCTGTGCTGCTGCTGCTGCTGTGCTGCTGCTGCTGTGCTGCTGTTGCTGCTGTTGCTGCTGCTGCTGTTGCTGCTGGTGCTGCTGCAGCAACTGCGAGGAGCGGATCGACTTCTCCTGACGACTGTTTCTGCGTCTCGGGTGCGTCTGCTTCTTCTTTTGGCTAGCTAGCTGGCTAGCTAGCTACCTAGCTAGCTACCCAGCTATCAACCCAGCTAGCTAGCTGCAGCTGCTGCAGACAGCAGCAGCTAGCTAGCTAGCCGCCATTCTGCTCCAGTAGAAAGCCAACTAGCGAACCAAAGGGGCCCTTTCCTAGCCTGCTAGCTAGCCAGCTCGTTAGCTAGCTGGATAGCTAGCTGGATAGCTAGCTGGTTAGCTAGCTGGTTAGCTAGCTGGATAGCTAGCTGGATAGCTAGCTGGCTAGCTAGCTGTACAGCTAGCTGTATAGCTAGCTGTGGCCTCCAGCGTGTGTTCTCCCCGCTGGCTCCGCAGCAAGGAAAAAAGCGGTAACAGCAGCAACACCATTATCTTCACTTGTTGCTGCTGCTGCTTCTGCTGCTGCTGCTGCATCTGCTGCTGCTGCTGCATCTGCTGCTGCTGCTGCTGCTGCTGCTGCTGCTGCAGGTACGAAGCCTTCTAGCGAGGACCCGTCGGTGTGTGAGCCGTGCAAGGGGGAGCCAGAGTGGTGTATCCGTGCTGAAGCAGATGAGGGGGGTTGGTGGTCGTGGGCCTCAATATGCAGCCCTGCTGCTGCTGCTGCTGCTGCTGCTGCTGCTGCTGGTCCTGCTGCTGCTGCTGCTGCTGCTGCTGCTGATGCGGGAGAAGACCTACACCCCTTCTGTGCTGAGCTGGGATCCGATCCCAATAAACTTAACTTCAGATACAGCTGCAGCAGAGGAGACAAATGCACCGGAAATATAAACGAGCCCTGTGCTGGCGGCACAGATGGAGTTTTCTGCTCTTCGGTATTTTATTTTTTTTATTTTTTTTTTTATTTTTTTTTTGTTTTTGTTTTGTTTTAGCTTTGTTTTGTTTTGGTTTTGTTTTTTGTTTTGTTTTGTTTTTGTTTTGTTTTTTGTTTTATTTTATTTTTGTTTTTTTTGGTTTATTTTATTTTATTTTATTTTTGTTTGTTTTGGTTTGTGGTGGGGTTGTTTAATATATTATAATGTATTATTTTATAGTATAATATATTGTTGTTTTATATAATATATTATAGTGTATTTTTATGTTTATAGAGTTTAATATAATATAATATAATATAATATAATATAATATAATATAATATAATATAATATAATATAATATAA
>NW_024015481.1:0-3894 GCF_000499745.2 Eimeria mitis
ATATATATATATATATATATATATATATATATATATATATATATATATATATGGTCTCAAGCCCATAGAGAACAGTATCAATACAGCCAGAGTCAGCTACTAACTGCAACAGAGAGATGAAGGCAGCAGGTAAGTGGAAATAGTTAAGAAGCAGTTTGTTGATTGCAATATTAAAATAAAAAAGAAAAGAAAATTGATATTTAAATCCGAAAAAAAATATATTCTGTTGCGGTATTTATACAAGAACGAGAAGCGACCTGTGTGTGACCAATGGGCTGTACATACACCTCAACGTGATTGCGCATTTACCCCGAAAAAAAAGAGTTAACACTATCTTTAAACCATTTATTTTAATGAGAAAGAAGTGAAATAAAGCTTTAAGGATAGAGTTTATTGTTGCAAGAGCTCGTTCAGCTGTATCGACACTGCGCACCAGTGGCAGCGAGAGCTTGCAATCCGCCTGATATAGACGTTAACTTGTGATTATTTTTGGGTAATAATGCTTAAAAAAGTCATTGTATTCATATTTTCATCATTTTTCATATTTTTACCGTAAAAAAACACTCAAAGTTCTGATGAGACCAGAGGGCTCGACGACACGGTAGGCATGCAGGGCTGCCGGCAGCGGTGTTGTTCATCTATTTACTTTTTTTTGGTGAAAGATGCAGCAAAAAGTACTTCTTTATAATTTATATCATTTCAGGAAAAGGTTTAAACAATTCGCGGTAACAAATTCAACACTGTCGCTTCTGAAAAAGATGAACGGCTGGCTGCTATCTCCAATCGGGAGAGGCGGAAGCTGCTTCAAAAGAATTGAATGAGGAGAAAAGAATATTAATTTCTTTATTTAATACAAATATATTATTTATTTCCTAGTTATTCATTCTCGATAGCTTTCCTTCACAGAGCATGCAACCAACGACGCCTGATGCTGTGTGCATCTTAAAAGTTGAATTGAGCTCATCATACACCTGAACATACACCTGCCTGTACACCTCATCATACACCTCAGAATACAGCTTTTTCTTCCTCATCTTATTCACGACATTTCACCTCATCTTTAGCTTCTCTGCAGCTGCAGCATCTCACCACCCTTGAGCGCAACCAACTTCTTCTGTCGGTACACCTGAACGACAGCCCCTAGTCCTTGTAAATACCTCAATAAGAAGCGCTTCAAAAGCATATTCAAGAAAAAGAAAGCAGCGAAGATGGCAACCAAACAACAGGCAGCCAAAGCGCATGCAGACTCTCCCCATGAAAAATATTTTCGTCATCAGTCCGCCGTTATTCCGGTTGGATTAGGAACAGATCGACTGCAGGTGAGTTTCTGAATATTCATATCTTTTCTTCAGGCATGCATGCATGCATGTTTCATGTTGTTCCTTTTCAGCTGCCTCCTCTTGTTTCTGTTCATCTTTTTCTATAGTTTCAGGGATAGATATGTGTGAAACATATCAATAGACCATACACCCCAAACCATGATTAACTTGAATTCTTTATTTATTCTGTTTTTGTTTTGGTTTCTTCTGCAGGCTCTACGATGCTGGACATCGAAGAGTCCTGCGGTGCTAGCTGATCCTTCTTTGTTGTTTTCTCTCTGTGTGATTCGCCCGGGTTCAACACAGGATAAGTATGTGTTGCAGCAGCTTTCTCCCCCATCAAAGGAAACATTTGAAGTGGATCCTGATTGTGTATTGAATGCAAATACAGAAGAAGAGGAATTATCATCACCCGATATAGGTTTACTTAGTCATAAGAATGTTGCATGCGTTCTATCAATGCTGAAAACACGATATTTTGCGAATAAAATGTATACAACAACAGATCCTTTACTTGTTGCAATAAACCCATTTCAAGATCTCGGAAACGCAACAAAAGAATGGATAGATTACTACCGTAATGCCCCGAATACAGCTCAAACAGAACCACATGTATTTCGTGTTGCTAGAGCAGCTTTATCTAATTTAGAAGATTATAATAAAAGTCAAACCATCATTGTTTCAGGTGAATCAGGGGCTGGAAAGACAGAAGCAACAAAACAAGTAATGAGATATTTCGCTGCTGCTAGCAAAGGAAACAATAAAATTCAAGATGCTATCATGGCTGGAAATCCTTTATTAGAATCATTTGGAAATGCAAAAACAATACGAAATAATAATTCAAGTCGTTTCGGTAGATTTATGCAGCTTTCTGTTTCAAGTGATGAAGGTATACTCCATGGAGCCATAACGAATTTTTTATTAGAAAAAGTAAGACTTGTATCTCAAGAACCTGGTGAACGTTGTTTTCATGTTTTTTATCAATTATTAAAAGGATCTGATGAAGAAATGAAGAAAAAGTTTCATCTCCGAGAAATTCATGAATACAAGTTTCTGACGGCTCGCAGCGGTGGTTGTTTCGATATAGAAGGTATTGACGATAGAAAAGCGTTTCAGGAATTAAGAGAATCATTTGTATCAATGGGTTTATCTAAAGAAGATGAATTCTCTGTTTATTCTTTTTTATCTGGTGTTTTACTTCTCGGAAATACAAAAGTTTCAGCATATGAAAAACAAGGCGTGCCAGATGCAGCTCATATAACAGGAGAATCTTTGAGTATATTGAAGGAAGCTGCTGATCTTTTATATGTTGATCCAGATGCATTGGTTCACAATATACTTAGAAAGCAAACAAAAGTAGGAATTCAACTTCTTGAAGGACCTAGAACACAGAGAGATGCTGATATGATGATTAAGTCACTGGCGAAACATGTATACGATCAGTTGTTTAGTTGGTTAGTTTCTTTTTTAAATAAAGAGATTTCACCTCCTGGTGGTTTCGGTGTTTTCATGGGAATGTTAGATATCTTTGGTTTCGAGGTATTTGAACATAATTCACTAGAACAGCTGTTAATCAATATAACCAATGAACATTTACAAAAACATTTTATTGATATTATATTTGAAGCCGAAACAAAACTTTATAAAAGTGAAGGGATTCCAACTGAAACTCTTATATGGACAGATAATGTTGAAATTATGGATTCTCTCTGCGGCCCTCGAGATTCAGTTTTTTCTATCATTGAGGATATTTGTTTAGGACTCAGAGCTAGCGATGAGGTGCGTTCTATATACACATACCAGCATATAAATAAATAAATAAATTAATAAATAAATAAATAAATAAAATAAATTACAATGTACACACATTCGTCATAATGAGGCACTGAAGAAATACCTACCAGCAGATCAATAACGTTTTTCGAGGGGAAATTCAATAAAGGATTATATTTTATATATAATACATATAAAATACATATATTATATATAATATATATAAAATATATATATTGCATATATATATATATATATATATATATATAACATAATATGTATCGTTGAGTTGAGTGTTTTATTCTGAACTTGTATAGAATTCAAGTTGAATTGAATACTGCATCAATTGCATCTGTGTGTTTGTTTTCTTTTTTTTTTTCGTTATTTCTATAATTATAATTAATTATAATTAAATTAACAATAAAATAAAATATATTTTATATTTTTTTTTTGTTTTCTCTCAGGCTTTGTGTGGAATGGTGGTGAGAAAGCTAGGAGGCAAAGGGGTGGTGTTACCTTCTCGTCGGGATCAACGAATAAAATTTATAGTTCGTCATACAATAGCAGATATAGAATATTCATGTGATGGTTTTTTAGAGAAAAACCAAGATATATTAAAAAAAGAATTAATAGATGTACTCAAAGCTTCACATAATAAAATTATGATTCAAATGTTTGAAAATGTTGTCGTTGAAGCCGGAAAAATAGGAAAAGGATCGCTCATTGCTTCGCAGTTTCTTCGTTCTCTCAACTCTATGATTGCTCTTATTCGGGTATGTAAATATATATATATATATATATA
>NW_024015482.1:0-3891 GCF_000499745.2 Eimeria mitis
AGTCGAAATGAGATAAACATATTTGCCGAAAAGACTAAATGTAATATTGTTTATCTGATTGTTTTGTAATCCGATGTGAAGATGTCGCAGTTATTTTAAAGGGAGTTGCGATTTCTGTGTACCAAAGAAATTAATTTTTTTAATGGGGGTTATTGCCTTTCAAGTTTCTTTAATGTAAACATTTCCCAGCTTGATTTGCTCCAAATAAGCGACTTGACGTATGGTTAAAAAATATTTAGCCCATACATGAGATCGTTTAGAGTTTTTACGCTTTAAGGATTCAAGTTCCTTCCTGCTCAATTATTATTAGTATCTGTGATCCACTTGTTTAATGTGGGTGTGGTTAGTGCCTTTGGCTGTTAACCGGAAAACCGCCGGTTCGGTCCAACCAACAGTTTTTTACGGAGGAAATATTTGAACTCCTATAGAAAATTCAATCCGAACCCGAATCTATCGCTTATACCTATTCCGTCCCTTCCTTATGTCATTTATAATAAACCTAATAGGACCTGAACCAACACTAAAAACTCAGGATCAAATTGTTCATATTTGTGAATATTCACCATAATTGCCTTCTTTTACGGAACTGCATGAAGATATTCCACTTCGTGGTGGTTGAAGAGGAGAGCTTTTGGTTTCTGAGACACAACGTCAGGTATGAATTCGCCAGTCCTGCGATTGGTCACTATGCAGTTGCTTCACTAGGGCTCACCCAAAAGCCTTAGTGAAGGAACAGTACAGGCATGCCCTTCAACAATTTGACACGCAGAGTCAACAAGCATTGGATATTCAACAGGCATAATATCAGATTGGATAGTGGAAAAGGGGTTGTATTAAGGGGTGATCAGGGAGTTTTCATGGGGAGTTATGCGGGAATCATCCTTCGTAGCGAAAAACTTTCCAGTGGCTTTTCATCCGACGAAGGTCAAACCAAACGTCCATTTCGACATGTATCGGGAAAAGGGATTGAGCACACGAAGAAATATTTTGCCTCCTTAGACCCCAAATAAGCACCCACAGCCGCCTTACGAAATAAGCGTCGGGCCACTACAAACCGACTCTTAGCTCTGGGATGCGCATCAATAGAGCAACAAATCCCCTTGCATTGATTCACGGAGATAAACTCTTCCTAAGTGCTACTCTTCCCTCTAATAAAGGCAGATGCCCATAACCACCACTTCGCTGGCCACAGCGGGTCGTCCGCTCTAGGCTTCCATGTGCTACTGTAACGCGCACATTTGGATATGCTTATTTTTAGATACCCCCAGTAGATCAGATGTGGAAACTCCGATCAGCTCCCGAAGACTAGAAACCACACTAGCGTGTCAGGCGCTTCTGATGCTTTGCAGAGGTGACGAGACCGTCACACGGGGATCGGTCAAAGAAGGAAGAGTTCCTAAAAAATAGGTCACTCGCTGTCGCGCCGACCAAGGTCGCAGGCCTTGCTAATGACTCCTTACGATCCCATCTCTGCAGTTTGCCTCATCCTCAGATGGATCTAGATCGGCTGTTGAAACTTAGATCTGCTTCCAATATGTTCATTACGCCTACTGACATTTAATTTTAAACGAAATCGCCGTCATCCATCCGCCTGCCTCAGCCTTGCAGACTCCTTGAAACAAGAATTTAAGTCAAAGCTACCAGTACCAAGACATTTTACCGTACGAGCTGTTAGCCTAAGTGGTTGGAAATAGTAAAAAAAATCGGGTTTTAATACCTCCAATTTAAAGAGGCAACACGTTAAAAATATGACATCCGTATACTGCAGCAGTGATGTGCAACGTTTCAGCTGCACAGCCGCAGCGGTANTAAGCACTGTCCAGGCTATCAAAATAAATGGTCAACTGCAAACGAACCGAGCTGGGTTCCAGCTCGAATTTAACACACAATTAAGAACTCCATACTTGTAGTCAGGAACAAAAAGCAAACTAGGGCTGGCTCCCTTCCTGTGGAGCATAGTCAAGGCTTCTTTTCAACTGCACTTTCCGCCTTGCAAATCAAACTTCACCAAGGTAACCTTTACACTGGGAACACGACGGGCACCCCAAGGTCCCTGGTGCTTGTGGAAAGAAGCTCGCAGCTCACACAGAAGACTTCGCAAAGGCATCACCACCACAAACTTAAGTTCAGCTAAATCTGCACAGGCGACGCAGTCGCTCCAGAACTTCCTGCCTGCCTTCATTACAGCGCGGTCTTCGGTGGAGACAGGTCGCTTTGTGCACATCGTCATTGCTTGCCCAGTCTTATGTTTCGATGACTCCAGGATGTGCCCCTCCAAGAATTTCGCATGGATGATGGAGTCCATTCATAGACTGCTTTGGCTGCGCGCGAGGCTGGATGGAGTCTGACCACAGGCCCACGAATTGTTTGCGATGCCGACTGCTTCGGAACCGCATGCGTGGCTTCTTATGAGCTACATATCAGACGGAGAAGAAGGCTACTGCACTCGCGCAGACAGCGTGCAGTAATACTGTGTAAGGCGACCCTTAATAGACATGCATGAAGATGCTACATAGTTCAAAGTTCAACGCGCACTGAACAGATGCAGTATGGGCCGCCAGGTGTACCCCCCCCGCTGCACTTGGCATACTGATAGGGACTGCCGTCCTTACCGCCGATACTACAGTGCTAGCCCGCAGAAAATAAAGAAACAGATGGTGAGCAATGTACAAACATTGTACGGAGGAAGTAAACGGCAATAGATTCAATTGCCAGGGACAAAAACCAACGGAAACATTAAAGCGCAGGTCGTACGGAATATGCGACACGCGCCGGCCCTCCCGCAAAGAACAGTGACAAAGTCACGGTTCTCGTTTTTTTGGCCAGAAGAGCCCTCAGGTATTCAATTTTAGAAATTGGGTTCCCCGGAGTATCTGCATCCAAGACTTTGCAGTCCTCGCAGACTGGCCCTTGGAACTCCACATGGAGGAATCACACGATAGTCACAAACATTGGCCGCCAGGATATCGCTGCTTTAGCCCCACTGTACAAAGTGGGGCTAAAGCAGCGATATCCTGGCGGCCTAGGTAGGCGGCGCTTAATCAATTGAGTGCCTTCGCCTCAAAAACCATTAGAAAAAAGCTGGATTCTCCTTTTCAAACATTACATGATCTGTTCTCCATATGTCCCACCTGCGCCTCTTGAAGAAAAAAGCCATATGAGGCGAGAAGAAGAGGGTCCGCTTCATATCTAAAATTTCCTCAGGGTTTGGCCGGTTTCCTGTTTTGTAGATGGACATGGCGACCAACATACGATTGGCGAGATCAACATTTACCTTGCCACTCTCTTGGGCGCGGGGTCCTGGTTCGGCATACCGATAGTCTGTGTCGAAACATGTGGCGAATGCCTCCCACCACGAGCAGGAAAGCGGTGGGACCCCTAAGACGTGCAGTGCAGAAACTATAGCGTCTAAGACTAGAAACTGCCGCCCGATGTTAATCATGCCATGAAACGCATAGTCCATCCGTTTGGTTGCCCGCTCCCGAGCGGCCGAGGCAATCGCCAGTTCCTGAACGTACCCCACGAGAAGGGTTGCTTCCTTTTGGTTGAGCGATTCCCTCATGAACAAATCGCGAAGACAAAGCAAGATCTCAGGCACAGAAGAGTCGCTGTTGCTCTCAAAATTCGAGGGCGAGAGCCGGATGGGCGGCGGTAGCACTCCCTCCTGCAAATGGGGGAGCCGGACATATGGATGCCTGCAGATCCAGTCAGCCTGAAGGCTAGCTGCTGCCGATTCTGATGCCCCTGATACTGGATAGGTCTTGCGAACAGCATCTGCCTTTGCCACTACTGCGAAGGCCTCGCCTGAAACACCTTCTGTGGAGGAGCTCTGCCCCGCAGCTACTGGCTCTGTTTCTGCGGAAAGCGTACGTGCACCGCCTGATGTAGATG
>NW_024015483.1:0-3889 GCF_000499745.2 Eimeria mitis
TGCTGCTGCTGCTGCTGCTGCTGCTGCTGCTGTTGCCGCTGCACTTGTTCATGCAACTGCTGCTGCTACAGCTGCTGCTGCTCTCGTTGCTGCGTCTGCACCCACGTTGAAGTCAGCCGGGAATGCTTGCTGCTGACCCCTGCTGCTGCTGCTGCTGCTGCTGCTGCTGCTGCTGCTGCAGGGGCTGCGCGTGGAGCTAAGTGACCCCGAGTGTCCGCCTTTTCTCTTTAGCTGCAGCATCTCCAGCAGCAGCTTTGCTGCGCTGCAGCAGCAGCAGCAGCTGCGTGTAGACTTCAAGGCATTCGGCTTCAGGGTACGCCCCCCTCAAACCCTAAACCCTTACAAAACCTAAACCCTTACAAACCCTAAACCCTCACAAACCCTAAACCCCCCATACCCTAAACCCTAAACCCTAGGCGCTGCTTCCTACATAGAACCCCTAGAAGCCCCTTCTCCGCCTCAAAACCCTAAACCCTCGTGCTGCAGATTGTTATGGATATAGGGTTTAGGGTTTAGGGTTTAGGGTTTAGCGTGCTGCTTGTACACCGCAGGTCGTTGATCTTGTAAAGGAATGCATTGCTGATGCTGCTGCAGAGCCGCTGCAGCAACGGTAAGCTGTGTTGCTGTTGCTGCTGCTGCTGTGGCTGCTGTTGCTGCTGATGCTGCTGTGGCTGCAGTTGTTGCATCTCCGCGCCGCCGCTGCTGCTGCTGCTGCTGCTGCTGCTGCAGGCTTGTTGCAGTGTTGGTTTTGTCTCCAGAGGCTGCTGCTGCGCAGGCTGCTGCTGCAGCTGCTGCGGGACTGGCTGGGTCCTCCACAGTTGCTGCTGCTGCTGCAACAGCTCTGTCTTCTGGGGAGACGCCTGAAGCAGCAGCAGCAGCACGACGTGCTGTTGCAGCAGCAACAGCAGCAGCAACATCAGCAGCAGCAACTGCAGCAGCCAAAGGGCCTCCTGCTGCAGCTGTGTTGCGCCTGATAGAAACAAATGCATTTAGGGAGTTGATTCATTTGTATTTTGACTTGAAGGCAGCAACATCTGCTGAGGTGTACAGACACCTCACATCCCACCTCCAGTACTTCCAGGTAACGACCTGACTGCTGCTGCTGCTGCTGCTGCTGTTGCTGTTGCTGTGCTGTATGGAGATGCTGTTGCTGCTGCGGTGTATGAACATGCTGCTGCTGCTGCGGTGAATGGGCATGTTGCTGCTGCGCTTGGTTTGCTGCTGCTGCTGCTGCTGCTGCTGCAGCGTCACTGCGCCAGTTTTCGAGGGGCTGCAGCAGACCTCCAACGAGAGAACCGCCAGTTGCTGCTGCTGCTGCAGCAGCAGCAGCAGCAAGTGTAAGTGTCAGTTGTCCCTCAGTCTTAGTCAGCGCAGCAACTTCCAGCAGCAGCAGCAACAACAGCAGCAGCAACGGCAGCAACTGCTGCAGCAACTGCTGCAGCACGAACTCGTTCGCATGCTGGGTGGTGCTGTGGCTTCAGCGAGGCGTCTCTGGTGCAGTTTGCGCAGCAGCAGCAGCAGCAGCAGGAAGAAGCAGCTGCTGCTGCAGAGGAGCAGCATCGGCAACTGGTGCTGCACCACCAGCAGCAGCAGCAGCAACAGCAACAGCAGCACGAGGAGCAATGCCATCACCTCACCGAGCGGCTGCACAGCGCAGAGCAGCGAGTGCTGCAGGTGGGTTGTTCTTGCTGCTACTGCTGCTGCTGCTCTTGCTGCAGTTGCTGGCCTTCCTGTTGCAGCTGCTGCTTTGCTGTTGCAGCTGCTGCTGACGCTCCTGCAGCAGCTGCTGCTGCTGTTGCAGATGCTGCTGCTGTTGCGAAGGCTTTGTGTTGCTGCTGGAGTGGCTGCGTGGTTTGCTGCAGCTGGAAGGCACTGCAACGGAGCAGCAGCAGCAGCTGCAGGCGCTGGAGCAGCAGCTAGCTGATGCCCGTGCTGCTGCTGCTGCTGCTGCTGCAGGAGAAAAATCCGCGCAGGAAGCAGCGAGGCAGTCGCAGCTGCAGCAGCAGCAGCAGGCAGAGGAGCTGCAGCGTGTGCAGCAGCAGAACAGCAGATTGCAGCAGCAGGTGCAAGAGCTGAATGCAGCAGCGCAGCGTGCGGAGCAGCAGCAGCAGGAGCGCAGCAGCCAGCAGCAGCAGCAGCAGCAGGAGCTGCAGCAGATAAAAGCGGACCTTGCTACTCGTGCTGCTGAGGTTGAGCATCTCCTTAGAGAGCTGGAGAGAGTGAGACAGCTGCTGCTGCTGCTGCTGCTGCTGTCTTTCTATTTCTCCCTGCTGCTGCTGCTGCTCTTTTGTCTCCTCTGTCTCTTTCTCTCTGTCTCTCTTGTCTCTCTTTGCTTTCTTTTTTCTTTGTTTGTCTCTCTGTCTCCTTTTTTCTGTCTCTCTGTCTGCTTCATATATCTCCTTTTTTCTTTATTTCTCGTTCTGTCTCCTTTCTGTCTCTCCGTTGTTCTTTGTTTGTCTCTTTTTTTTTTCTTTATTTGTCTCCTTTTGTTTTTTTATTTCTTCTCTCTCTTTGTTTTCTTCTTCGTGGCTCTGCTGTGTCTCCTCTCTTGCTTGTCCCTCTGTGCAAGCAACAATAGCAGCAGCAGCAACAGCAACAGCAGCAGCAACAGCACCAGCAGCAGCAACAGCAGCAGCAACAGCAGCAGCAACAGCAGCAGCAGCAGCAGCGTGTCTGTTGCGGTTCAGGGGAATGAAGTCGTCGCGAAGCTGCAGCAATCACTGCGCAGCAGCAAAGCCAAAGCCAAGCAAAGCGCAGCAGAGGCTGCAGCAGCAGCAACGGTGAGTTGCTGCTGCTGCTGCTGCTGCTGTAGATGCTGCTGATGATACTGTTGCTGCGGCTGTTGCTGAGCCTGATTCTGCTGCTGTGCTGCTGCTGCTGCTGCTGCAGGCAATGCACGAAACACAAGCGAAGCTTAAGGAGCTGGAGGAAGCGCAGCAGCAGAAGGAGCAGCAGCAGCAGAAACTGCAGCAGCAGCAGCAACAGCAGCACAAACAGCAGCAAATGCTGCACGCAGAATGCCAAACCCTTGCATCCCAAGTCCAGAGGCTTCAGGCGGAATTAGAGGCATCGAAAGAAAGTGAGCGCTGCTGCTGCTGCTGCTGCTGCTGCTCCTGCTGTTGCTGCAGTTCCTGCTGCTAGTGCTGCTGCCACTGCTGCTGCTGCATGTGCTGGTATTACACTCTAGCTGCTGCTTGCTGCTGCTGCTGCTGCTGCAGTGAATGCACGTCTCAACAAGGAACTGACCTCTCGTCAGCTGCAGCTGTACCTTGACCGTTACGCCATGCCGCAGCAGCAGCAGCAGCAACAGCAGCAGCAGCAGCAGCAGCTGGAGAAGCATGCAGCAGCAGAGGCAGCATCTGCTGCCCAGTCTACCGCCTCACCTACTGTGCCTCTGTCTCCTCGTCAGCAGCAGGTGCAGCCCACAGTGCAGCAGCAGCTGCTGCTCCGCCAGCAGCAGTTCGCAGCAGCAGCAGTACCACCAGCAGCAGCAGCAGCAGCAGCAATTCCAGCAGCAGCAGCAGAGTCAACTGCCAAGCTGCTCGCTGCGCTGCGGCCAGTACCCGCACCGTGTCGCCGTACGTAGTAGCTCTAAGATGCTGCAGCTGCTGCAACAGCAGCTGCAGCAGCAGCTGAGCAGCAGCAGCCGCAGCAGCTGCTGCTGCTGCAGCTGAGCAGCAGTAGCAGCTACTGCTGCAGCAGCTGCTGTTCTTTGTGCCTAGAAACCGTACATTTTAAGATATGACATTTCGTTGCTGCTGCATCAACAGCCCTTCGGCAGCAGCAGCAGCTGCTGCTGCTGCTGCTGCTGGTGTCGGGAATGCGATATATGTTATATTTTTAATACGCTGCTGTTCCTGCTGCTGCTGCTGCTGCTGCTGCTGCTGCT
>NW_024015484.1:0-3878 GCF_000499745.2 Eimeria mitis
ATGCTCATCTGCCCTGAAAATGTTGGCTTTGCTTCTCGTTTGTTTGTTTGCTTTTTACCATGCTCCATATCATGAGCCCTTCCATGATTAAGAGTTAAACATGTTTAGCCTGGCATATCTATGCGGCACACATAAATATAGCGTGTAAAATGTACCATTTTACACGCTATATTTATGTGTGCCGCGGAAGCGCTGAACTGGTTTTCGCCTGGTTGTTCATTAATGCTTTTGTTTTTGTATAACCAAGTGGTCTCCGCATATTCTGTTGTTCCATCCTCTACTCATTTATTATTGTTAAACTTCACAGGGTTGATATGTTCGAAGCATATTGTCTCGTTAGTAAGCTAAAAGGTCTCTGTCGGGGTTGACTGCATAGACAAATCCTCGTCTCTCCTGCTTCCTGTATTCACAGTGAAAAGGCGGGCCACGTACAAGTGAGATGCACATTGTGCAGCATCGTAACGCTGTATATTACAACACACAAAACCGGACATGCAGCAAGCAGCGCATCTCGCCATGCACTAATGGAACGTGGCAGAAGGCAATATGTCGCAGCCCCGTATCAAAGGACTCGGTGAAGGCTCAAATCCAACATATTGCCAACATTGAAGTCACTCTATGAAACAACCAATAGTCAACTCGGGAAGTCCAGCAGCCAATAAACTACCGCCTGTTAAACTAGAGACGTGTTTGAAATGGGTTGGGAACTTCCGCTGATAAAGGGCTTATATGGGGTATTTTGAAAAGAAAACGATTTTGTGGCTTCACTGTTGAAGGAATGCGGCGAACACTCTAACACCAACAACAGACCTCAACATAAACGAACCCTGCGTGGTTCCTGTCGGTACAGTTTTTTGCCGCTGGAAACCGTTGTCTCGAATGTTTTTAAATAATGGCTCAACGACTAATTTCGTTCCAGCATAATTTAAGCATATGATGCAGTCCGCAACAGTGGTGACCTCCACCGATGGGTTTTGAGGTGACCTGGGGATTCCAACTAAAGTGGAAACGGCGCTCCTTCCGGCCCCATCAACGAAAGGAAAACCCGATTATCGAGAGAAACTCAAAGCAAAGACCTACTTGCAATCAAATGAATGTAAATTATAGTAAATCGAAGTCTTTTGGCTACCCTTTGTTGGATTCCTGGGAATCGCCGACTTGCGCGCTCGTGCCAGTCGGTTGATGCCACTGCATGCAGCAGTGACGGGAGTNTCCTGGGAATCGCCGACTTGCGCGCTCGTGCCAGTCGGTTGATGCCACTGCATGCAGCAGTGACGGGAGTGGCTCTTAAGGCTATTTCGGCCCCTAAACACCCACCTCCTGCAATATTTTCTGAAGAACTGCAATACATAAGTGATCATCTTCATTATTCCCCATCAGCGCCCCACGAAATCGCAAAGGGGGGGCCTCAATCGACCAGCATGCACGGCACCCTGTGCAAGCGAAAGCTGATCACACGGGGTTCCGTTGCTTACTGTCTGCTACATCCACTCTTTCTCTCCACAAGACTCTAATGTTACATATTAGACATAATCTGTACGCAAGTAACTCCTCGCCATGTGCTCAGGAAGGGTCCAGCCCTCCTAACTGCGACGTCCGCTGCTTCCCTCACGACAGATATGCATGCAGTCCGATCCTTGATCCTCCTTCTCCCTATCCAGCAACAGGAAGCCCTTGCTTGATATGCTGGGGCCTCGGGAGACGTTGAATTGCAGCGCTCTGTAGCCGCCTTTTTCCTTGGTATCGCCACAATCTCCTCGGGCAGTACTTTGTTCCCTTCAATATTACATAGAATCTGAGCACAACTAGGAAGGGTTTCCCCCGCTCTTTAGCCTTCTTCTACCTTTTTTGAAAGTCTCCCCTCCTCTTTGTGTAGGCCTTTCCAGTTGACTCCCTTGGGGTGGGTGAGGCCGCCTGTTCAGCTGAGGTCATTCCTTTAGTTGCACAGAGGATGATGCAGGCGAAGACGCCCCCCGCTCCAGTGGGAACCATGGGCTCTTTCTACCAGAAACGGCATNCCATGCCTTTACAGGTAGCGTTAACTCAGCTTTAGGGTATAGTTGTAGATACACACAAACTTTCAGCACCCAGCGCATAGTGAGGCGGGATAGGTTGTAAGGGTGCTGAACTCTTGCCTAGGCGGACGACAGACACTGGTGACCTCCCGAAAACTTTATACAACCACAGATGCTATAAAGGTGATTGGATGATACGTACAGAGAATTTGAGGTCTCAGGTCAACTGTTGCATTCTGTGAACTGCACAGTCTTTCCTCCACGGGCGGCGGCCTCAGTCCAGCCAGTCGCCCTTCGCGTTGGCCTCAGAACGAACAGCACAAGCAGCAGCTGCTGCAACAGCGGCGGCCGCAGCGGCCGCAGCAGCGGCAGCGATAAAGTCAGTGTTGGCTTCTGGAAGCTGTTCCTCAGCTGCTGAACCCAATAACGGAGTGCCTCCTCTCTCGGCAGAGGGCGCTCACCTGATGTTAGCAATTCAGAGAGGCGACATATTCACGGTAAAGAGGCTGCTGCGTTCCGTTGGGGTCTCCTCAAGTTTCTTCATAGCGGAGGCGAAAGGACCTGAGCTGAGGACACCTTTGAGGCATGGCAGCAGCTTAGCACAACACACCCCTTTAAATCTCATATAACGCAGGACTAGCTACTGTCTACAAAGAATATAAATCAAACAAATGCTCTTCGCTGTCTTTTCTGCTGGTGGTCACGCCTCAGTTGCTGCTGTCGTTAGCAAGCAGCTACTGCTTACTGCAACAGAGCGAGCGTTTGCTCCTGCTACCGACTAGCTACTGTCGCCGCTGCCTGCTGCTTGCTGCTGCAGACTGGCAGCAGCTGTGGCCTCAACTGAAATCATCGAAGAACTCATCCGTCAAGGCGCTGGAGCTGCGGAGTTTGCGGAACTCGATGGCTGGACAGCATTCCATGTGAGCCAGCATTATACATGCATATATATCTACGCCTGTATTATGTGTACACGTATGCAATACGCACATGAATTATCTACAAGCTACAAATCGTCGGCAATTTTTGCNGTATTATGTGTACACGTATGCAATACGCACATGAATTATCTACAAGCTACAAATCGTCGGCAATTTTTGCGGAGGAGCCCACTAGCTGTTGATTGGGTTTTGCCCATTGAATGCTATAGCAGTGTCTGCAACGGCAGCTGGCCTTGAATTATCGTTGTAGGGGTGGTCCTAGGGGAACAGTCAGTGACCACATCCATATTTTGCCTTGGGGTTGGACACCAATTACACGGGAAGCACGTATTGCAGCTGCAGCAACCCCAGTAGCTGAAGCAACACCAGTAGCCGCAGCTGCAACACCAGTAGCTGCAGCAATACCACTAGCTGCAGCAGCACCAGTAGCTGCAGCACCAGCAGCTGTAACAGAAAAACTCGAGGTATGTGAGAAGGCTGTCGCGTTTATGCTAAGGGGAAGGCGGTCTGTGAACGTCTGTGAGAGGCTCGCTCGGTGGTCTGTGTGAACAGTGTGCCGCTGCCGCAGGTCGAGAGAGAGTGCTTCTCCTGCTCTTAGACCTATGCCCCGAAGAGGCTGCTGCGGCTGCTGCTGGTAGCAGCCTGCTCCACCTCCTCGCCGAATGTTGCGGCAGCAGCAAAGCAGCGGAAGCTGCACTCAAGGCTGCTGCCTTGAGGCAACAAGCAGACACAAAGGCGAAGAGGCAGGGCCTCGAGGGCTGGACACCTCTTGTACGCAGTTTCACATGTTCTTTTCTCCTAGAAGCGTACATCGGTATACGTTTGCAAGTGCTTGTATATGTATTTACTAACTTGTATATGCTTATGCGTGTACATACTCAAGTCTGTCCAGATCTCTTCACGAGTTTGCAACAGACTGTAGAGA
>NW_024015485.1:0-3875 GCF_000499745.2 Eimeria mitis
CAGTTCAACAAGCGCTCAGCAGCTTTGCTGCCGAGTGCGTGCGGTTGTCGTGCTGCGCACAGAAAGTAAACTTTATCATTCAGAAACTAGCGTGCCGTTCCCAACTGTGTATGGTGATCCGATAAGAACGGGAAGCAGCCCAGCGGATGAGTAGATTGTGTACGCTGCGCTTAAATTGTTGTGGGGATGCTGTTTCACCGTCGGCACTTTACTCAGAAAGTGCGTTTCAGAACAATTTTTAATTAGTTGCCCGCGTGGATTACGTATGATCGACGATGTAGTTGCAGGCCTATTAAAAGTGGAACCGCTGGGTTTTTGACATAGATTGTTTCTTGGATATTGTGCTAGTCTCCAAGGAGGGGCTATGCGCTTATATGCGTAGTTGTGTGTAGGTGACCGAAATACTGACCCTTCGCGGCACATGGGGTGTGAGCCGTGCCTATGCTGGCCTTCAGGTTGAACTCTTGGTTGTCTGCGTGCGTTGGGGAGGAGTATGAGTAGGGTCAGGTTGCTAGCGCAAAGGGGAAAATATTTGTCGACGCAGAAAGTGAGCCGGCAGATCCGTGGCTTGATCGCTTTGCTCGGGCGCAGCACGGCCCGAGCTTACTTGGATTGCTCTTATACACGAATGTGATTTATTTGGATTTCGCTTATATACGAATGTGACCTGAGATTGTTTTCGAGTGCTACACTGTAGAAAGAAGCATAGGCTCCGGTCGGCAGGCTTCGTCAGCCTGATCTTGGGTCAGCTTGGGTTCGCCATCATGTAGCGTGGCAAGATCTTTTTCGGGTATCGAGAAGTCTGGGGATAGAAAGTGTGGGTGAGCTGCACTACGTGCATGCTTGCCTTTGCTTGCGTTCAGGGTCGAGAAGCCAATGGCAGTTGCCGGTTGCCAGTAGTTGTTCCCCCCTGAGCTTAAAGACTATGTGCTGAAATTTTATGTGGAATTTGCAAAACGTTTATAACGCTGGCGAAATATATACAGAGCTTGTTTCATATTTAGGAGACTTGCGTCGTTGGGCACGTCGGAAAGGAAGTGCGCTTCGTCTTTGAACGGTGGCGCGAGCTTCTTTAACGTGCAAATTTTTTGCTTCGTTCCCGCATGGCACCTTTGAATGAATTCTGACGGCAGTAGTGGTGTTGGCCATCTAGCGTAGTTGCAGTGGTGCTGCGGTAAAACGTCCCAGTCAACTTTTGCTTACCACGTGTCTCGTTACCTTTAATGCCCGCAGCAACGGCTCTAAATTGTTTGTTTCTTTAAGAAGGATCTCCACATGAATGGCGCGCATCTGATCTGCTCAGATTGTAGGTGGCTGTGTTAACAAGGTGCGCATGCGTGGAAACAGATTTTGCTTACCCAGCAGAAGCTTGCTGCGGGATTTAACACAAAGCGCATAAGCATTTCTATGGTGTCGTGGTGCGCGTACGCGCACACCGGGAGTCGCTAGTAGATAAATGCTCAGGCGAAGCTGCAGATGAAGGAATTAGGAGTGGGACAGTTCGAGCGTGATAGTCACTTTTTACACAGCCACATCTGCGCTGTTTGAAAAAAATCGGCAAAGTTCAAGAATGCTGCAACCTGCTTGCGAGTGCACTGTGGGGGGGAATCAATAATTTATTAACTAAGCGCGTGGGTTACAACTGCCTTGGCAGTAAGGTCGACTATGCTGTCGCTCGGTCTGCGCTCACTGCGTTAGACAGGCCCGAGCGCGCGTCCAAAGCAATGTCGACTCGTCGTCGACTCTTCGGATGCATAGGGAGACAGCTTTGTAAGTAGTGCTTCTTGTGAGACATGGTGAAACGTGAGCTGCTTGCTTGCACTCTGATGTTATTAGGGACTCAGTACTGCTCAGTAGATAAATTTTAAAAAGTTATCAATGCTGGAAATGCTCACTGCCTTTGTCCACCTCAATTTGTTAGAGTAATTGGCATGGTTAGTGTGCTGCCAATCCCAGTTGGAGTGGATATAACTTTTGCCTTCGATATGTGCTCCTCCTTGCCCAGCTTTTATCTGTCCTGAGGGTTAACGGCTCAAGGCTCTTTTGGCGCTCAACACCTGCGTCTGCATTTTCTGTATAGTTAGTGAGTTGGCACACTCGGGGAATGCCGCGGCGTGATAACTGCCTTGCTGGCAATTTTCGGGACGGCTGCTGAGACACAAAACCACACAGCAAGTCTTCCACAAACTAGCCCGGCGGTCAGCTATTCTCCAAGCATGCACAGGGAGGCGGCAGTGCCTACCACATGGCGTGCACCCTTCTCCTGACAGCCGGGATACATGCGCCGACGTGAGGCACATATGTCTGGGGGGATAGGGCGGCTGGCGAATACAGCTTCTGCACTGCAGGCAACATACATCTGCAAAGGCTACACGCTTTTTTTGGAGCACTCCAGACGTGCATATGGGAGTCAGTGATTTTGAAAGTTCCGCTTATGCATATTATATATATATATATATATATATATATATATATATATATATATATATATATATATATATATATATATATGTGCCTTTTGTTCAGGTGGTTAGTTATTCTAGACTTTTTCGAGTGCAGTTATGGGTGGCATTCATAGATACTAAGGCCTTGAAAAGACAGAGTTTTCCTCAGCTGGACTCTCATGACGCTGTTTGACGTGGCAGGAACACCCATCCACCTACTGGCACTTTGAGTTCTTGCCAAAATCGTTGTGCGAGTATATTTCCAAGGCCGCATATAACAGATAATAACATCCACAATGTGGACGACGTGCGACAGCACCGTTCACAGACATATTTTTTGATGCGGCATGGTCTCCGTGGGACTATTGTTGGGCGTAGATAGTGCGTTGCATGAAAGCGAAAGCTATTTGGCGGATTTGCAAGAGACTTCCGCACACCACTGCTGCACCTTAGGCCGTTTTCACGTTATATGATTTGGGGCACTGTGGCTGTAATTACGCAGGTGCGTATCTAGTCTCCACAGTCAGAACCTGCAATGGCTATCATGTTGAGAGCAGCTAGTACGTGGATGTCGTGTTTCGAATGCCCATATGAGGCAGCCTTTCAGGGTGAACTGTCCGCAATGACTGTTGCCGTCGCTGATACCGATCATTGCAGAGCATCCACCATGCAACATATGCATATGTCGCCCCACTTTGCACTGTTAATTGTGGAACGTTCGGTTGTGGAGTTAAGCGAAGACTGCGTGCGTTGATTGCGACTGGTAGGGTGCAGGAAAGTGTCAACTTGATTTCGATACCAGAATGTGGGTTTCTAGAAGTCTCTTCGATTTGAAGCAGAGTTGAGACAGGTGAATTCGTTTGTAATCCAGGGGTGCAAAATTCTTGCCTCAACAAATGCTTGCCGTGTTTGGAAACTTGAGGTACATTTGTTTCTTGTCTGATAGCTACTGCCGAAGGCTACCATGTTGTTGCACCGAACGACGTACCTACATACCGGTTGTCGTCCTTTGGGGGGGCTGTTACTAATGCTGCATAGTGGTTGTAGAAACATGTGCAGCTTGAGGCTTTCAGTTGTCGCGTCATCCAGCCGTGTACATGGATCGCGGATGCAGGTTGTGCGTTTGCTTTGCACACGCTCTGTACTAGCGAATCACAAAGACTGCATCCGGGGATGTGGGGGGTTTAGGCCGAGGGTATGTGGGGCGTGGGGGATCTCTCTGATTGAGGCGCGTCAATCTGTTGCGACCAGTAGAAGCTCAGTTGTTGAGGATATGCTAGATCTAGTACGCAACCGCGCAGATGTGCATGGCCTTGTATACTACATTTAGAATTCACTGCGGATCGCATTACCAGGAAGTGCGCTTTTACATCGGGCAGAATTAGAGTGAGGTGCAGCCCGGTCGTCTCACGTCCCTCTGAAGCAAGCCTG
>NW_024015486.1:0-18080 GCF_000499745.2 Eimeria mitis
CTTGGTAGTGCGAGACCCTGTTTGCAGATATTCGTCAGCATTGCACACATCGGGAGCGCGTTGTATCTGGCTGGCGATGCAATGATCCCTATCGTGACGGGCGTACAGAGATGGCTAACGTCATTCATCAGTGAGACATATGGAATTTTGGTGTTTGAAGTTATTCGTTTGTTGCGCATTCAGTCCTATGTATTACGCGGACACCACGGTATGCGCTACAAGTTGAACTTGATGGCTGCTGTCTCTTTATTGACGTTTCTACGCAGCTCCGACGCAGGTTAACAAATTTCTGTACAGCCAGTGCGTGGTGCACACGCAGTGTCCTCGCAGTTTTTGCGTTGCTACGCATGCCTTGCCCCTCCGGTACCGACCAGCGTGCTGGCTGTAGCGGATTATTTAGCTGCAGTTTTGTTTCATCTGCGCTTTGTGGGTTCAACGACCCTCGGTTGTTTAAACGTAAGCTTCGCAGTTTGAAACAATATTCCTTACTGATCTTTATAAGCGCATTATAATACATATTGACGGCGCTTGAGGTGCATTTCTGACTGGTCAAGATATGCAGAGCATACATTGGCTTTCTGATCTTCTGGATGTGTAGGCAAAATGTGACAATGCTTCGGAGGCTCTTTTTCACGTAGGAAGTGCGGCGCACGTTGACATGCGCTGAAAGGCGCAACATGTAGCCGAGTCTGGCACGCTAAAGGTTCGGAGGTGGTTACTCTGCTCTACCGTAAGTCGAGCTAGATTTTACTCTGCTCCTAGACCAGATGTAGAAGTGTCATGCGGCTTGTACGTGAAAATGCTTGGAATTGCTTCCTTGGTCTCGGCCTGTTTACTTTCAATGCCTCTGCTTCATGTAGCACAGATGATATTATGCAGACAATGCTTTTGAATGCCATAGTACTTGGCGCACACGGTTCATTTGCAGTTGTAAACTCCAGTACGATATTAAACAGCTAACGCTTGCAGCTCGTGAGTTACATACGGCAGGCTGCTTTCTCAAGATTATCTGGCGCACATTTGTTGTAGCATTTGTGAGGTAGTGTACCAGTGCGTTTGGTTTCCGTCTTGCCCGGATTGACAGCCGTGGAAGCATGACCTTACCGAATGATATTGAGTCCTGCGTGCATAAATATTAGCCTAGGAATGTTCTAGAAATGTGGTATACCGGCATTAGAAGGTCTCAAAGGTGGTTCCCAGTGTAGGACGAAGACATACTCATTAGCACGCTGTTTCCGTCTTAGCGTGTCAAAGGAGTAGCCCTTTTGAATGCGTTTTGCCAATGCAGGGCGTGGGTTGCCAGCTTGACTCGATACTCCCTAGGTATCATATTTCCTGCATATAGATACTATGTATCTGTAAGATCTACAGTGAAGCCTTCTGGTTGCCGCCTAGGAAGTACGTTTGTTTATCCATATGGTACCGCTAGATGCACATGCCGTATGCCAGCGAGCTTGTGTGTGTTGTTCAGAAGGAATTGCTGGTGTGTGTCGAGCATGTCGTGTACAACAAGCAACTCGCAGCATTGTGTATTCTTGGACTGGTGGCGCATTAAAGTTCACTTGTTTCTTTATTTCAAGCATAGCTCTGTAGACTGGCATAGTGATTATTGTTTCTCCTGGGCCGGTGGCCTGCGTATTTGGGGCCACCGACGAGGTATTGACAAACCGGATATTATGGAAATTTAGGAAGTGCGCTGCTTGCGTCAGGCAAGAAACGCGGGGCAAAACTGCTTGATTCTTAGGGACGGCTACATTGAGCGCTTGTGCGCTTAAAAAGTTGTTACCCTGGGATTTACAAGGTTGTCCTGGAATTCTTATCGTGAAAGGGCCTGCAGTCTGTTTTGTTCGGGCTGTTCGCCAGTGCAACTAAATACTTACAGGTCATCATTGCGTGTTCTCGATTGTTTGTTCTGGATTCGCTTTGTTACAGTGTATGCATTCTTCAGGGGGCGCCCTGTGATTTCATGGTCATTATCGTCTTGATTCCAGGGAGCCCGCTTATGAGTACACCACAACTCCTGGCAGCTTCTTCAGTGCGTTGCGCGTTCTTATTGCGCATGGACGCACCTATAAGGTTGTTCCGTGTGTTGTATAGCGCGAATTTCACACCCTGCTCTGTCACTGCCGTAGTGGGTTTTTCAGTGCGAAGTGAGGCATGCAAGTGGGCGCTGTCCCTCGGCAAACCTGTTGTCATATTTGCTTCACATAGCGTGGGCGTCAAAGAAGACCTGTGCTGATGGATAGACCCGTATGCTGACAGATAGTGGGTGGGAGGTGCCTTAAATGTTGCCGGGGAAGTCAGCCTAAAGCGCCACAGAGGCATTTTTGTGCACGGAGGCAGTCATGTGACCAATGATAGGTCGATAGACCCAGCCTAGGGCAAACACGTAGAACGCTAGGCGCTTGAAGACATGTATTCGATGTTTGGACCATAATGAGCCGCGTATAGGCCTCGGTGAAGATTCATTCTTTTTCTGCGTTTAAATGGAGCTGGCAAACTGCACAGCAGGCGTTGCCCTTACAGCTGGTGAGCCTCATGCGTAATCTGTGAATCAAGGTATCTATGCATGTGTAATCTGCGAATCAAGGTCTCTATGCTGTATTGCTGATTTGTGCAGGTCCCGCTGCGTACAATGCAAGCTCGTCCGACGTAGTCTGTGAAAATATTAGTTGCAGTGACACCTGCAGTAGCAGATTCGCCGCAGATTCGTCGCAAGTGTTGCGCTCCCTTAGGTTGCAGCGCAAGCAAACGCGAGCATACGTGTTCTGAGGAACTAGCGCCTGCTCTATCTGTGCATTGTCGCGTGCTCCTTCGCGTAAAGTTTAGGTAGTTTCAGTCGGTCTGGAAAGTGATATTTCACTTTCCGCTGCTTCGGAGGTATGCTCGAGCCTGTGCATGACACCATGAATTGTTTGGCTGTCGTTCCGCCTGATATTTTCAATCCAAGAAACTTGTTGCATATGAATGATGACGTTGCAACGCTCTGTTCAGGAGTAGCGCCACGATTTGAATGACTATGTTTTCTTTGCTGACCACCAACACGACTGCCATTGGGAAGCCTTTTTTTCTGATAGACAGTATGTGACATGATTAACTCTAGGCAGACGAAGTGACAGACATACAATATTGTCTGGCGTGCACGCTGTAAAACTTTGGCCTCTGTTATGGCTCAGCTGCGGATGTTTCCATCAATGGCCTGTCGTTCAACAGTAGCTTTTGGCTGTTGCTTATGCGCCCACGGCTGGGCTGCATTTTTGGTGGTTGCGGGTTAGGGCTTTTAGTGAGTGACATGCATTCTACGTTGGACGCCATTGCTTGCACATAAAACAACTCTGACCATTTAGAGCTTCTGCAGTACTTCTAGGTCTCTGCTTCTTTTTTGCCCTTTTGGCATCTATGGCCTGCTGTTTGCGAACCTTTGTGTACAGTGTGACCGTAACGTGCAGCTCTTGCAACCTTTGTTTAAGGTCCCCTTTCAATGGTATACAAGCAAAAGCGGGCGTCATGACTAGAAGACGTGCACTTGAGCAACTTACTTTTAGATAAGGCTTCCCTCATCATTAGCTTGTGCGTTAAACAAAACACTTGTGTGGTCACACTGGTTGCTGGAGGCGTGGCACCGAGAGACCTGTGGCTACCCCAGTGGGTCCGTTCCGTCTGTTCGAACGGGGTTGTATTGGCGTTACTTCAGGCTGCTGCACCTTTTGAGTGGCACATAAAATGTGCACCGACGTGCACGTACCAAAGGATTTTCTTTCAAGAAAGTCGCCGTCACTGCTCCATTCCAAGTTTACCTAAAGAGCCATCTGCTGGACTGCGCCGACCTCTAGTTGGTATGTTGGTGGCGCAACTGCGTGTTACAAATGACCACTCAGTCGTATTTTGTTGCAGTAGTGTTCGTTTGAACTTGTCGCTTGGCAGCACCAGTAAATCTTACTGGTATGTCAGAACAAACTTCAGACGAACCAAAGCTTCTTTTTCCTCGTCGGGTAAATTCTGTCCTGCATAAATGGTGTAACGACTTCCCTGTTGTCTCTAATATAATACGTTTCTTGGCAGTCATGACTAGAGCTAGAAAACCTCTTTGACGATTTAGTGTAGTAGCCACTTTTTGAGGTTAGATAACAACATCTACCTGTTCCCTGTACTGTCGTTTCGTGGAAGCCTTGATTATGTTATACATATTTGCAAAGAGCGGAAGAGTGGCCCTGGGCTGCCGTGGGTATGATACATTTAATCTGCTTGTTCGCCAGAGCGACGCACGTGCAAACAGTAAAAATATAAAAGTGGGATGGCATCAGGCTGAGTTCAAAAGGGCACTGTTTAAGTAAGTCAAATTTCTTCTAGTCAGCTCCTGTATGTAATGGCCAAAGGATGGGGGAGGCTTGATGTTCCTGCAGCAAGTGAGTATCATCCATCTCACGAACGGCAAATGAACCGCATCAGTCACTGCCGCGGTTTTGTGGCAGGTTTGGTGTTTTGCGCCGAGCGCGAGTAGCATTTGCAGATGTTTTTCTGCACGTCTTCGGATAAGTCTGTCGTATTACCGCAAACGCATGGGAGTGAGATGTGTGAGTTGCTACGCAAGGAAATAAGACATTTTTGCCAGTGCATAAGTGTAGTGCCGTCAGGCCAGCTCATGACTGTAATGCTGGATGCTTACGGTTTTCCTCGTGGCAGCCTGTGCATAGGCGCTCCGTGGATTCATTTGCCTGCTTTTTCTGATGTTGCACTGCAAGTGCGTGCATGATCATCGATTGTTATACCGGGAACTCGTGAGCCTTACGCAAGCACGTATGGGCTTCTCCTCAGGTGTGCTTGTAAATTAACTATTGTGTAGGCCTGTGTTCCATACAGGATGTGCGTCGATCGTTGCACACTGGAGGCCTGAAGTGGTAAGCTGCTTTGAAGAACGACAGGTCACAAGTAGTTAGCGTCGAAAGTTTTCGCGCAAGCATGATTATATTGCCCATGCACGCTGAGAAGGCGATTCAGCCACAGGATATTTATCTAGCTAGTTTCGTAAAGTATCTTGCTCATATTGACCAGACGATGCACGTCATTCCGAACATCTTTGTTGTTTGCCTCAGGAAATGTTATGCACATGAAACCAATCCCTGCGTTTTAACAGCCTTTCCTTTGCGCGCATGTCCCTATTAAAACTGACATTTTAGAAAAGCGGTTTTGCGGGCGGGGGTTGTGCGCTAGAAACAGGGCACAAGCTGTTTAGGAGTTTGGAAGGCAACGTGCCAAGGATATGTCAGATGAGCATGAATTCCAGGGAGAGAAATCGGATGCCAAACATTGTGGAGTTTCCCGCCCTCATAATTTGGCTCTTGATTTTGTTAGTTTTCTCGTTAGGGGCATTGCTGGAGGAGAGGACATATGCGCATTGTGCCCTCGGAACTCACATGCAATACGGATGACTCAGTGGTTCACGTGGAATCCACCCGAAGGCCAGGCATTGGGGTGCAACGAACCTTTTTACTGCAACCCGTTTATTGGCGATTGGTTTCTTGCTAGACAATAAAACGCCCTTTGGCCGCTGAACTTGCAGTATGTGCGTTCAGTGGACTGTATGAGGCTTTTTAAAGGGCACCAACAAGTGAAGGGAAATTTTCCCAGCAGGTGCATTTTGCACAGGATTGCATGTTCTGACACGGAAATATCGGAAAGTGCTTCACTTCAGAGTGAGAAGTAAGAAATAAAATGCTCCGCTTGACCTCGAGTGTAGAGAGCCAAGGCTGGGGAACGCCGTCAGCGCACATTACAAGTGCACCACAAAATTCACTATGCAGGTGCATTGACGCGACGCAAGGGAGCTTGAACAGTAGCGTTGCAGGGCGGTCTTAACTGCGTTACAGTTGGTTCCGCACTATGCTACCGGTTGCAAACCCTCCCGGAATCAGGTGGTCTAAGCTGCCAGTGATGTCCGATCTGTCAGTGCTCTGTTTCCAAGGAATACCCGGGGAGGTTCCTCAAAACCGCCGTCTCCCTGAACATTCCTCGAGAAGTGGGGGAGGCGTTTATTGACTTGGACTGCTGTGTGATTCTGGGCAAAAGATATACATACATGCAATACGGCATGTACAACGGGCTTCTTAAAAATTGTAGGCAATTCTCCATCTGTCTGCGTGGCTTAGCTGGTGCTCGCAGAATGCAGCCTCCAACATGGGTTGACTCGCTATTTTTAAAATTGTATGTTCTCGTTGCGCAAGGAATAGCACTGCACTATGAAGCTTGTAGGTCGTGGCTGCGGTCGAGTTATTTATAGGCTGGCACTTAACCGTTGGTGCTCACGGTCTTGATGGTTTAGGATTTAGTACCTATAGACTCAAGCCTCTATTTTCTTGCCACATTTGCAGTAGCTGTGTACCATCAAGCCTTTACGTTGTGGTGTCAGGTTGTTAACGTGGGTGTGAGCTTTCAGTCGTCCCCCAACTAGATATTCTTCGTGGTGTTGGTAACACGAATGGTTCTGTTGTTCTGCTGCATAGACAGAAACTACAATCACAGGACATTGTTGATTTTGGTGCTTCGACCAGGACTCAAGCGCGTTTAGCGAGTAGTGAGTACAAATGCACTCTCACAAGAGCAATTATAGTTCACGACCTCCCGTTTAACTTGAAACTCGAGTTGACGAACGTTAGCGCTGCTAAGTGCCGTGAAGCGAGTAGGATCCAGACATTCAGTTGCCATGGCCCGAAGCTTCGGCGTTTGCGGAATAGACGGGGCTATGTTGCATTACTGAGGACTTTTCTAGCAGGAGTCTTTTCTTTCGTTGCACGCTCACCGAACAACAAGCTGCGTAGAACCAACTCGAAATGCTTTTCAGGCTGTGGGTTGCTGGAAGAACATGAAGACGCTCTCAGTGCCTTCCAGCATATCAGGAGTGGTGCAGAGTCTATGTTCGATTTGACTGCAACATTGTACCGGGTGAAAGTGATATTTCAGCTGAAACGATACCACCCGGCGTGCTTAACGTAGAACGTGAGAATGCTCTCTGCTAGGTTGCTGTAATCCAGCGCTTCTGACTGCCACCAACAGGGGTCTACTGAAGGTGAACGCGCGTTTTGCGCCAGATTAGACCAGCTTACTGCTTGAATCCTGAAGATCCGTGCCCAGCGATACAATAAACAAAACTTTCACTTTCTGAATAAAGCCCACACCTTGCAGTGCTGTCCAGTATTTTAAAACTGGTGTATCTCCTGTGTTCGAGTTGGCTGTATCATTGTATCGGCTAAGAGCGACGTGGTAGAAGTAGAGATAAGAGCCGTGGGCTTTGTTCAGAAAGTGAGAATTTTGTTTATTCTATCTGTGGGCATGGATCGTCACTCGCATGAGAGCTTCAATAGTTATGAATTCCGCAGGAAAATCATGACTGTTGGGGTTCTCGTGCCAGTATAGGCTATTTTAGCATCTCGTGCCCGTATAATTCCACAGCAAATTTAAACAAATCTCCGTACGCTGAATGCTTTCACACTGCAGCTGGCAATGTACCCGTCGGTGCAAGGCCCTACAGCAGGGTTGCCTGGCCGCCGTCCCATCGTATTTCTTTCTTGGTACCCATAGGATTGTGCAGCGGCATATGAACATTAGCGCTGTTGCCTTGGCCGACAAATACGTTTCTTGACTTACCTCAGGATAGCAATAATATCTTCGCATTACATGCTATTATGGACCAAGGAAACCGTGAACCACATGGATTTTTTGTCATATCGTAGAACAGAAAATGGCGCCTTTTCAGTTCACATTTGCAGGAAAGGGCTTCTACGCAGACACTTTGTAGGCTTTGTGCAGTGGACTGTTCCCGTTATTGTAGAACCCATCAAAAGCTTCAGTTCTTTCTTCATGCAGTGAGTACGCTCCCGCCGGTCCGCTATTTACACGTAGATGAAGGAGCAAAAACAAAGCATACACTGTTGTTCCCGTGTCTGTTTTGTACTTAACAAGTGAGCATGCGACTAGTTATAACCAGGCTGCCCACTGTGCCTGGTTGGAGTAAGTAGTATGAACACTGTATACGAAAATTTGCAGCTTCGACGTGTGCACCATATTCTCCTTAGGGCTCGCTCATGTACAGTTGAGCAACCGATATTTAAACGGGTTGTGCATGCAGCATCACGTCCTTCAAGCGATTCCATTGGTGCGTCTGTGCGAGTCTCACGGAGCTGCCAACGAAGCAAGTCTCTTATGGGGAGGGTTTTCGCGGGAAAAGGATGCAACCACGAATTCAAATCAGAATAAAATTTCATCGCTGCGTTTTACTGAGCAGAAACTTTATTTGTTACTCATTTATGATTTCGAGGACAAGGATATCCTCGAATTGTCAGTGCAACCATATTCTGTGTCAAGGAAGTCATTGTAAACTGAAATACTTGGATAAGATTAGAAAAGAATCGCTTGGGGCTAATGGCGGCGCTGCTCCGCATGCACAGACTGCGATTCCTATTTGGCGGAGAGGATAGCCGAAGAACATCATATTTCCAAAGATCGGAATTTGATGCACGGCGGCCATTACCATCTAAAACGTCATCTGCGCGAAATTCTTCGTACGGTCGAGGCAAGATCGCTTGCAGATAGACAATTTTCATCCAGCCTGTTTTCGCAGGCGGACACTTGTCTGCCGACCAATGTGTGAACGGCAGACAAAAGCTAGAAGAAACATGAGGCTCGTTTCCTTCTTTCCCGGCTTCCAGATCGTGCAACGTCAGGTTCTTTTGGGTTTTCGTCGACCGACTTCGTTTCTGATTTGCTGCAGTTCCATTCCAACATGCCTTTGACGCTGTGTGTGTGGGAGTACAATTAGTCTAATTCGCTGCATGCAAATCCTTCGACCTCCAAAGACGTCTTACTTTCCACGCCTGAAAGCTTGGACTGAGGGGAAATATTTAAGCAACAGTGCCCTGCGCTGGGAAAAAACGCTCAAGATCCACGTTTCAGGTTGGAACGTAGGGGGCTTGGAAAGCAGCCTGTGGGGGGCGGCCGGGTCTCTTGGCCGCGCCGGTGCCTGGAGCGTAATGGCCTTTGATAGGGCCACCTGCTCACCTCGTTGGGTGTGTGGCGACAGTTCCAAAGTTGTGCATATGGCGCAGTTCAGGCGTGATACAGGATAAGGGGCGATTTCGAGTTGACAGCTCTGGAGCACGATTATACTGATTTTCAGTGACTGGGGATGGCCTAGTTGCTGTAAGGCAGGAATGCGTTTTGCGCAAGTATCATCGATAACACTCCGTAATTTTGGCCGAAGCTCTGAACGTCATCTACTACCACAACGCCACACGATGGCAGGCGTCTGCAATTGTAGGCCTCACGAGCGCTACATCTGCGGACGCCTGTCATCGTGCGGCATTACGGTCTCCAGATGTGGGAGCCGCTTTTTACGGTCGGAGCTTGGGTTTACAATACGAACGCCAGGTATGGGAGCAATTTCACTATATTTTAGGAGCGCGTGCGACGGCGGTGGAGTATGGACGCTGGCTTTGGGGTGAGTGCCTCTGTTACTACGTGACGGGACTTACATGGATGGCTCAGCGCCTGGGCACTGCCATGGAGGGGATCCTTTTTCCTCTTCCAAAGAAAAAGTGCCGAGGCTTCATGGAATGGACAATCATGAAACGCATCGGTTTTTGACAGGAGTGCATCGCAGAGATGCCTTTCTCTTAACTGCTTTCCGTTTCTTTCTGTTTAGGAGACTATTTTTATCTCCATCAAAACAATTGGCGAGGTGGTTTGCGTTCCGCTGCTCCTGAGCTAGTACATTGCCTCATTTATTTTACTGCCATTCCCCCTGTTGGCAGATCCCGGAGGTTGATAAGCCTCATGTTCAGAAGATATCAAATTCCAAAACCGGCCGTAATGTGCCCCGTAAATGTGGCGTCGCATGGCGGACGTAGTGCTGTTTGCGCATCTAGGTATGCTTACTGGCCATTGAGTCTCACCGTGGAATTTTTGAAAAATTCTACTCCGTCTTTGGCATTTGCATCGGGCGAGTTCCAGGGATGCTTGAGGTGTTGCCTGCGTGTGAGTAGTTAGAACACCGACTGCAGCTTCTTTGCAGATCCCGATACCCCTTCAATATCAACCGCAGGAGCCTGAGCTATTTCGCTTGTGACGGCGGGGGGTGAAAGAAGAATGGTGATTTTTGGAAACGGCTTGCGTATATGCTGCGTCTAGATTAATCCAGGACCCGACTATCTTGAAATCAGATTGCTAATTTCCCTTAGAGCTGATAGTACAGGCAGGCTGCTAGGCGGGAACACTGCTCGTTGACATGGACAGAATTGTGGATGTAGCGAGGTGCATTACAATGTGGCGTCACTACGAATTGTCTTGGAGAAACAGTGGAAATAGTAGTCAGCAATATTTAGACAAACACTACCGTGTCTTATATGAATGAATTCGTCCGCGGGCAATCCACTAGTTCGGGTTGCGGAACACAGAATGGCCCTACGACTGCTGAATGTAGGTAGATTTACATGCATCCCAGGGATAGATGACAGACGGGGGGCGCTGGTTTCTGTCTGACAGCATGGTTCGTTGTGTGCCCGACGGACCGACGACAAACTTTCGCCAAAATTGCTTGAGTGCCCGTTAGAACTTTTGGAACTATGCATCAGGCTTCTTGATAATCTAACCCGGCGGATAGGGGTATATGCTTCTTGCAACATCCTACGGTGCTGCCGAACCAAGGAACGCCAACTTTCCGCCACCCGGGAGAATAGGGGCACAGTCTGAGCCTCAACAGGCTTCCTTCTTCGGCAATGGCCTTAAACGGCCCAAACGTGAAGCCGATACGTCTCCTGATACCGCACCAATGTTCAGAGACGCGCCGCTCCCCCATCTTCCACTTCAACCGCAGCGGCATACATATCCCTCCCAAAACCCATTTCCATGCCACTCTTATAAGCATGGCAAACTACCGGTCGAAGATGGAGAGCCCATTCGAGCTTTCCTCGACTTAACAGAAATTATCTTTCGGGGTGCAGGCTACCGCCGTTCCCGATTGCGCCTACAACTCCGCCGTATTCTTGCAGGGGCAGCTCTTCATCACCCATCACGAATCCAAACCCAACGCTTGCCGATCTCCGCTGAACAGGCGAAGTTCATCAATATTTCGCAGACTTTTCCGCTGTTCCCTCAGCGACCTAATGCCACAACGGTCTTAGCTCGCCACTATCCTCATGGCCAGGCTCCCAGAAGCAACTATAAAGCTGTTGTCTGAGCATGGATATGACAGCTTTGCACACTGGAACCAAGCCGCAGCTGCCTTGGTCTCTACCGTCGGCCGTCATGTTAACCTCCTAGCCCAATCTCATCAATTCCGAGCAGAAATGCTTGCCCAGCCAAATAACCATACAACCTCTGTTGGACTGTACCCTCGTCACCACCAAAGCCCTTCGAACTCACCTCCTGACCTACCAAGAACAACCTCTACAGACTCAATCAACCGTCCCGATGAAACTGCACGCGCACGTCCGCGGGATGCCTATTCCTTCAATCGTCAACACTCCAATGCAGCTTTATGCCGAAAATGCGGATGACAATGCCACTAAGCGCGCGTCTGCCCCTCCCTAATACATTCCCCGACACACAAGCTACACCCATCCCTCATGCCTCCCGCATAAGCCAACTAGCCAGACGCCAGCGCGTAGACACGGTAGGAGACACACGCTCTAGGCGTATACAAACCCACGGATGCCTAGTTAATATGTCCGTCATGGGCCCCAATAGTATCCCTCTTTCCGCTTCCTGGCAACACTCTCCTGCTACGGGCCAAACTTCGATTGTGTCGTTGGGGGGACGCATCTGCGGTGGGTCACCTAAAGCATACCAAGCACTATGTTGTAGTTAACTGGTGCAACGTGGAAGTCCTGTATCATGAGCATATGCCCGCTTTCGGAGTTAGGGCCACGCTGTGCCCGCAAAGGTTTTCCGATTCACGTGTCCTGCCGACCGTCCACGGAATGTAATCTCAGAGACTGCGTCAACGGGTAGACCTTTAGCCTGCACCTCCTTCTTGTCGCTTCCGATATCATATTCCCTTTGTATACCATATCGAGGAGCGCTAGCAGCTCCTGCCTATTAGTGCGAACTTGCAGAAGTTCAGAGTTGATGGGAGGTGGTTCTGAGAGCGGCTGTCTTTTCTTTCTTCTCCAGCACTTGGCCACACGCTGCTTAGGGGCCCGCGCGTTTCGCTGAGCATTTGTTTGATCCTCTGGCGGTGCTTCTTCAACTCTATCTTCTGGTTTCGGTTTCTTGGCGTTTTTCTTGCAGCTGCAGTCTCGAATTATGTCACCTAGTCTATTGTAAAAGAGAAAGATAAGCCGCTCAGTAACTTATTCTGGCATTTTGAGCGCTGAACTTGCTAGCTATTGTCGGTTACCGCTTATAATTCGTTTCTGGGTTGGTCGGTTATTCACAGTCCCAATATCCGTAGGTTCTAAATCTGGGCCACTTCCAAATCCGCTTTCCTCCTTTTCAGCGGGCCCTGCGGAATTGGCCTTTTTTCTCTCGTTGGTACGGTGGTACACCATCCTCTTGACGAGTTCGACACTATCAGCCCTCATGTACCTGCTTTTGTCACAGACTGTTGCCTCCCTACAGAGGAAAGCACTGCTATGAGCTAGTTGTATACCAGCCGTGGGGCGGCAATTCGGCTTCCGTTCGCCAAGGACTGGTACTTCTCGATGTAGCGCTCCGCCAACAGCTCCTCTTGCTTAAGCCTTCTCGGTTCCGCCATATCAAGCTCCCTTGCGGACCCGGGAAAAAACCGACATCGCAGCATATCTGGAAAGGCTTGCATGCATTTGATGCTCTCCGGGAAAACGGTGCATTTTGAAGACAAAGTAGAGGGAAACACGGAAACCCTCAAATTCTTCTGCGTTGCTGCGCCCGCCATCTCTGTATGCTCAGAAGAGGCGGAGGCATTCTTCCTGAATTGTCCTTGGTGGAGATGCACTATCCACCGGATGGGATGCCGAAATCGAGGTTGTTTCTGCTCGGAGGGGCTCGCGACCGCGGGTTGCTTCCCCATCAGAGGACATATCCTGATCAATCTGCATTGCGCAAGAGCAATGGGCAAGGGTGTTGAGAAAGATTTTAGGAAAGTGTTTTAGTTTCGTTTTTCTCCAATACCTACAACAAACTAGGCTACCCTTCTGACCGAGGGGTATCGTCCGTCACTTGTACCTTCCCCGATAAACCTTGCGGCACTACCAAGTGTAACGAGGGTCGTCAGCCATATTCGAGGACCGTCGCTATCTGTAATGAAGCCAAACACCTTACAGGCGTTTCCTAAAATCAGCTGACTTCCCTTCCTTGTCTCCAGGCGTCCTGCGCCCAGCTGCTCAGAGCCTGGAGTATATGGAAGGGAGTTGGCCTAACATTTGCAGCGCACCTCGGTGCTGCTAATGATGCGCGACAATCTCACATGCAGGCACAATCAACCATTCTTTGTTGCGTTATTGTAGACACACACTGAGCAATTGCATTTGCCCGCAGACAGTCTACCAAGGCATGTAACACTGCCTTCCCGAAGTTAGGACTGGAATGTTCGTGCCCTAATATGGGGCATAGGATGCTACAACTATGGCCCAGGACCTTCCCAACACTTGTGTCACTCTGCTCAGGATGCCTGGAGACTGAAGGGTTGGGCATATTGCTTCCTGGAGCTCTCCTTTCAACCACATTTTGTCTTTTCCCGATTAAAAGGGTCAGCGCCCAAGCTAAAGGAGTTTCGTTGCAGTACTTCGGCGGCGGGCCGAACAGCTCTTAAACTGTGTCGATCATGCAACGGATGGGCAACACTGAAGACTTGACACTGAATAGTAGGGATGTTATTGTTTCTTATGCCGGTATTGGCACAAAATATGCTAAATGCACGTCAGTTGCGAAGCGAGTAGCATTTTGAGTGGATTTGCGGCCGTGTGACCCCACTACTGGCGTGCTTCTGCCGTGATCTGCCACGTTGTCTGATTATACCTGGTGGACACTCCTTAGTTCTTAGATAGCCATAACGCCTCAACTGTGCCTTTTACATTATTAAAATGCAGGAATGTAGAATCTTCGTATGTATTAATGGCAGGAACCTCCCCAGAGAAGCACGCACTTATGTTTTTAGCTCGGTGCCTTCGCCTGCCAACGCTGCACTCGGCGCATTGAATCCGCGATCGAAATCTGGAGGCGACGTGGAACAGGCTTCGCCAGTGCTAGGAGTTTACAAATTGGCAACGATTCATTGGTTTTTTTTCAGTTTCTCCAATGTAATATTTACTTGCACGGTCGCCGTCCCCGAGCGATTTCAGCGGAGAGCGTAAAGGAGACCATGTCACAGGACACGCTCTTTGTACAAACGATGCAAACTGGCTCTTGCGTTTAGTCTTGCACCCTAGAATATTTGAATTTGTTTTATATCATTCGTCTTACTTTTGCTTGAGAAGGCGACGCCTGTGCTGAGAATCTCATTATTTGTATGGTCTGTCATCCGCGTCGCATAAGCCTACAGGACGTCAAGGAAACAGCACGATTCCTGTGATGGAGGCTAATCACAGTTGGGCAGGGAAAGTTGTCTTCTGCTGAATATGAGCAGCAATCAGCTGCCGATACCAACTTTTTCGGCGTACACGACGGCACATTCCGAGAGCGGCTTTTATGAGAGGCAATTCGCCTTGTTGCCTGGCCTTGAGAAGAACTCCTTGATAAGTGCCTCAGCACCAAATTTTCGGGGCAGCTCAGTCCTCGTGGGAGGGCGCCATATGCGCGTTTCTCCCTCGGTGGTGGTTTGCCCCCTGTTGGTTTTAGCAGCCGTGGCTTTCTTTGTCGTGCGCTGTTTCAAGATACTCAGCTCCCAGAAGGATAAGAACGACCACAGCGTGCTTGTGCGGCGGCTTGCAGAAGGCGGAAAAGAACCTTGCTGCGTGAGTTGGTGCTTATCGGACTGTAGATGATGCTGGCCTGACCCGTATCGCGTACTTTCCAGTTCTGGCTTTTAAAAGACCGCGCAGAAAACTTATAACTAAAGTACCGCGAATGCACGCTGTTCTCCACGCTGTTCTCCAACATCTCTTCTGAGCAGCGGCTGATGCCGCTGATGCAAGTGCATAGGGGGCTAGTAGGCAGCGCGTAACACTCTCTACGCGGGCACGATGTTCATGACACCATAGTTAACTGGCGGTGACAACACCGTTTACGTAAGGTTGTGGATATGTTGTGTCTTGGGAGAGCAGTGCTACTGCAATTGGGTTGCATTCAACCGCATATCTTGGGCTGTTTTGCTGTCCCCGTGGGAAATATGCCAAGCACATATTGCGTGTAGCATACGGCGGTGAATGACGTTCAAGAGCTTCAAGAGCTCCACGATTCGGTATCCGATGCACTAGTATCGGTCACCTGTGCAAGGGGGGAAGATTAAGGTGGTTAATTGCAATCGGAGTCTTGCAGCAATGATCGCTTTACTGTCCCGCTTGTATGTCCGGCTCCGCATTTCGTATTACAGCCTGTAAGGGAGCGATCAACTCGTTTTTTTAGAACAGTATTGAGATCTGACCACGTACTCCAGGTTAAGGATTGTTGACTGCGCGTCGCTCCTTAGTGCGTGTCCTTCAAGAACCATCGTGGCCTTCAAGGAAATGAGCCAGGAGGCAGTGCCTTGCTTCCTCGTCATAGAATACAGGGTTACTGGTTTGTGCGACGCTCGGTCGGCGTCAGTGCGCAGCTCCGTTCGATGGCATGTAGGGGCTGTTTGGCTTGTAATTCCAGACAGTGAGCGATATGCGTTGGTTGCAGCGCCTAGAAGTGCTACGCGAAACTTTAGCAGGGTGCCTGAGCCGAAATTATTTTGCATCGTCGTGTGAGCCATAGCATTCCGCGCAATCTGCGGTGCCATGCAAGGCCGTTTGGACAAGGAGATGCCTTTTCGAAATGGGTTGGGGCTCCTCATCGCTCTAGACACAACTAGACCGCCGTGTGCGCACAAACGACGCTTGCAGAGGCAACAGATAAAGGCTTGGTGATTCGGATACGCCTTAGCCTGGGCATAAATGTTGGCGGCTTAGCACGTGCATCTTAGCCTTGCGGACACTGGCGGTCGCGCACCAACCACTGCGTTGCACTCCTTCTTATCAGTGACGTGTCGGGTGTTATTGGGATAGATTATCTTCGCGATCCGCATTGGCGCATCAGAAGCTTCACAGCACGCAGTTTTGACTTCTTAGTGCGGCGGCATATCACAAAGGTCCCTTTGTGCGAGGCGCGCGCCAATTTCGAAGCTATGGGGCGAGATGCAAAATTGTCAGATGGTGCGTCGGATTATCTATATGACACAACTGAAGTGCCAACTGCCATTTTGTGGGGGAATAGAAGTTTACTGCTTGCGGAAGACCAGATAACATCCTGCGTTCCTCTATCTGCAGAGGTGCGAAGGCCTCCTCGTCCTCCAGGACGTGCGTGGGACGTTTCATGTGACTTCCTGGTGCAGGCTGCTCCGATGCGTTGGCGTTTCCATCCATCCACTGATAGCACGATGCTGCATTGTGGCCATTGTTCCGTGCACTGTCCCTTGGCTGTTGGTCTCCGTCACATGGTGCAGTGAGCTCCACCTAACAGAGCGAATGGCGCAAATTACGCAGACGGTGTTCCGATGATTCAGCTTCGTATAATGAGATATGCCCCTAGGTTTGAGAACCTTAGAAGTCTCGCGGAGTACCAGGGTTACATATTCTCCCCGTAAGCCGCTGTGCTTGGTTTGGCATAACTATGGAGCATGACTGCAGAGATGGCGCAGGAGACTTGCATCCCAGTGGATGTGGCGTATTGTTGCATCATTAAGCTGGGATACCCGCATAATGGTGCGGCAATACACTTGACACCGCGAGCACAGATCTTCTACCTACAGGGGACTATGCTAGACTTCATCGGCGTAGGTAAACGAGAGCATTGATTGGTCTTCGAAAACACTCAAGGTGGCCACCCTCGCAGCGTTATTGAACGGGTGTATTGATGGTGCACTTCGGACTGCTGCAATGCAAAATTTAAACAGATACGAAGGCAGCGCGCAGCGCCTCTCTGTCTGGCATTCTCCAGGTACAACTTTCGAAGGACACTTGCATACGGTCTAGCGTTGAAGCCTTGGATGTGCGCTGCTATCCCCTCTCACTTCTAGAACACCCGCATGCATGACACTGTGAAAGCATGGCGACCCCACAGGACGTGCGCAGCGCGGACGCAACTCTTATTGTGCAGGAACCAACACGTTGTGCAGTGAACTGCGGAAACTACTGTTATACACAGCGTTCGGACTGTTGTGAGTTGGACATCTTTTGGAATCTTATGGCTTGGGTTGTAATTCTTGATTGCCCACAGATTGGAAGTCGCTTTGCTGAGAGCGCATGCTAAAAGAATTATGAGAGTTCCTGGGTTGTGGCCTTGCTTTTATCGAAAAACGCTGCTTGTGGTGAAGGTGCAAAGAAACGGGCTTCTTAGCGACTACCAGTTTGATGGCAGTTGCCTGGCTGGTGTGCTGAATGTCCATTTACCTCTGACTATTGCTGTCCTGCTTTCTCGACGCCGCATCAACCTACTGCTCCATGCGTCCTCATGCTGAGGCTGGATCGCCGGTGGAGTCCAGGCGATTTCCGCTGCTAGTACTTTGCCATTCGCTTTTGGAGCTGAATATGGGACGCAGAAGTTGTGAATTGGACCTGCGCTGCAGTGTGTGCCTCTCACGAGGAGCACGGTGCACCCAAACATCTACCTTCTTAGACACTGATTGCGACAACAAGGCGTTTGCGTGCCTACGATAACTCATGACTTAGTGCCACGAATTCAGCTGTTCCTCAAATGGAATCTCAAGACTGCGTATAGGGATTGTTTTCATAGTGCGCGGATCCGGTACTGCTTCTGCATCATTGCTGCTCGCAGTGATATATACACTCCTTACTTCCGTATCACAATTACACGCCCTCCGCGTTAAGCGCAACGTTCGCGAAGCGGATATGCATTGCCGGTATCGCCGTGCGTTCTTTCGTGGCTATAAAGCAATGCGTAGGCGACTACGTGTCGACGACTCCCGACGTGTT